>NC_045545.1:9609761-9612369 GCF_009769535.1 Thamnophis elegans | reverse complement strand
CAACCCCGAACAGCTTGTGAGAGCTCCCTTTTATTGTCATACTCTCCATGGCAGAAGCTGATCATTGATCAAAGTACACTGATGGCTAGACAAGCTCATGGTTTCCTGCTGCAAGCGATGTGATGTTCCTGGTGCCAAATCTCATGTTTCACATTGTAAAGCAAGGATCAGGTTAATGATCATTGTGCTGACATTGCATTCCTCAGCATGGTTTGCCAGCTACTGAGAAAGCAAGTATCCCCACATGGAATGACTAGCACATGTGCAAGGGGAACCTTGCCTTATGTTATATGGGGTTAAAAGTGTATCACTTTTGTACACAAACAGACAGACGACAGACAAACACACACACACACACAACATGTGGTGCTTCTGAAGACCTGTCAGAATGAATAACAGCATTTAAACAATTCAATTAGAACCTAAATAGCCTCAAAGTCAACACAACACAACAAAATGTAACAGAACTAATAAAATCTCATCCAGCTGTTTAGACAAACATCGGTGCCTGAATCAAAGCTTGTGAGGTCCCTCCCTAATAACCCCCCCCTCCCATTTCAATTTGTTTGCATCTCTCAGTTTCCTTTGAAGCTGCCCTGCTGCTGCATCCAGATTCCTTGTGGGAACTGGAGTGATTTTACTGTTTTTGAAGAGGTGTTTTAAACGATGCTATTATGTTTCCTACAAAGTTTAACGTATGTTTAATTTCTTATATATATATATATATATATATAATATTATATATATATATATTATATATAGATATATATATATATATATATATATATATATATTATAATATATATATATATTAGATATATATATATATATATTAATATATTATATATATCTATTATATATATATATATATATATATATAATATATCCGTGGCCTTGGGAGAGAGTTGGAGCTTTTTTAAGATAACCTAGATATATTTTCAGTAAATCAATAAAGAAAGTTCTTCTTGCCATAGTATCTGATGCTGTGAGGGCTCTAGGAAGAAGAACAAGTGAGCAATAAGCTGATCGGATGAAGGCTTTTGACCAGTGGTGGAATCTAATTTTTTTCCCTACCGGTTCTGTGGGCATGGCTTGGTGGGGGTGTCATGTGACTGGGTGGGTGTGGCTATGTAGTCATGTGACTGGAGTGGGGGTTCAGAAGACAAAAACTCACTTTAACAATGTCCTGCTGGAGCAGGGGGTTGGACTAGATGACCCCAGGTCCCTTCCAGCCTGGATTGCTGTGCTTTTCAAGGTATCTCTGAAGCTGCATCTAGTGCCAGGTTTGTGGTCCTTCCTTTCTTCCTTTTTTCCCTTCCTCCCTCCCTCTTTCTTCTTTCTTCTTTCTTTCTTTCTTTCTATCTTTCTTTTCTTTCTTTCTTTCTTTCTTTCTTTCTTTTGAACAACCCCTTTCTTTTCTTTTGAACAACCCCCATTTTTGGTCTAGCAGGCCTCAGGGAAGCCTTCTGGGAGCAAAATGAACCATATGCTAAAATAAGTTTTAAAAAAGTTCCTACCATCGCACAGCACAGCTGATCGCTGGAACTTTTTAAAAACTTTGTGAAGTATTTTTTTTACTACCGGTTTGGGTGAACTGGCTCGAACCAGTAGCACTTCACTCCTGCTTTTGACCCTTTTCCCTTTTATGGTAGCTTGCATTTAATATTTCTTTTTGAAATTGGATAACTGCCCTGTGGAATATTTTACCCCCAGGAATGAGGTCAGCTCCAATCCTTCTTATCTTCCATAAGAGCTTGAAGACTTGGCTCTGCCAGTTGGCGTGGGACTCCAACGGAGTTAAGTGAGTTTTGCCTTGTTTTACAACCTTTCTTGCCACCCTTGTTAAGTGAATCAGTGCAGTTGATAAGCTAGTGTGTGTGTGTGGTGTGTGTGTGTGTGTGTGTGTATTATTCTATAAGGGTAGTTTGGATCTAATGTAATACTGAAGTGTAAGCTTGTATGTCAAGAAGTCAAAGAAAAAGATGCACTAGAAAGTTTTTTAAAAGTGTTTTTAAAAAAAGGTTTGGCGCTTTAAAAAAGGGGTGAAAAAAGAGCTGTTTTTTCCCCTCAGTAAGTCAAAGAATTTGAAAAATACAATCAATCTGTTTTAATAAAAACGGTGACAGTTCACAACGTACACAGGTGCAAATAGAAATAATGCTACTCCATAGGAAGGACGATAAAACAGGAATTGCTTAAATTGGTTATTTTATTCAGAGAGGAAAATATGTTTTCTTTGGATACCTCTGGATTTTGTGCTTGTGATGAAAACAAAAATGAAACTTTGACTTTGGTTTTATTGATCAGAAAGATTTGTCGTTGTAGAAATGACTAGTTACCCCAGGAAGGCCACACCTGGAATACTACAACCAATTTTGGTCCCCATACTACAAAAAAGATGTTGATACTTTGGAAAAAGTTCAGAGAAGAGCAACTTAAGATGATCAAAGGCCTGGAGACTGAACGGCTGCAGGATTTAGATTTGGCTAGTTTAAAGAAAGAAGTAGGGGCGACATGATAGCAGCATTCCAGTAATTGGGGGGCTGCCACAAAGAAGGAGGGTTTCAAACTGTTCTCCAAAGCAATAGCAGCAATAGCAATAGCAGTA
>NC_045545.1:9382261-9604761 GCF_009769535.1 Thamnophis elegans | reverse complement strand
GGGGTTAAGATGGAAGACATGACCGCATTATGGAAACTCTGGACCTTTTCATTGTATAAAGGGAAACTGCGTTGGTGTGGCTGTGATTGGCATCTCGATTTTGGTTTAATCCCACCACTCCAGGACATGCCTGCAAGGGGAAAATCAAGTGGCGGTTCTTGTCAATGTGAAATAGCCTGTTTTGCAGCTTCAGCATAAAACAATTTTTTTATTGAATTGAATTGAATTGAATTTATATTTCTATGCCGCCCTTTTCCCCGAAGGGGACTCAGGGCGGCTCACAACCCAAGTCAAGGGGGAAGGGTACAAATAAGGAATAAAAAGACAGACAAAACAATACCATAATTTAAAAGCACACAACAACCATGCCATTCGAGGTGGGGACAAGACTCATTAGCCCCAGGCCTGTCGGAATAGCCAGGTTTTAAGGGCTTTGCGGAAGGCCTGGAGGGTGGTGAGGGTTCGAATCTCCACGGGGAGCTCGTTCCAAAGGGCCGGAGCAGCCACAGAGAAGGCCCTCCTCCGGCCCTTTATGGTGTTTTTTTTTAAAAAAAAATCTTGGTCTGAAAGTTGCAGAACAGTTTCCTTAGCAGTCCCAATGTCCTAAATATGAAGAGATGTAATGCCAATCCTATTGTCAGGCTCCAAATGATGCATTCATCACAAACCAAACTCTGAGGCATTACTTTTCCTCAAAGAACAAATTTATTTAGATACACTGTTGGTGCTACTGGTGAAAAGCCAGTACTAACATTCCTGGGCTTTTCACTCCATATAAGTTTCATTTTTCCCCTTTTTTCCAGTTGTTCCCATTTTTCCCAGTTGTTTCCAAAACAACTATCACATTGTCCAACCAAGATGGGAGATTGAGTGTATGGTGCGTTGTTTTTAAATTGTTTCTTTTTAAATGGTTTCCTTATTTTAACTCCTTATATTAACTTTTTCTGTAAGTCGTCACTTATAAAGCCCTTCATGGTATTGGACCTGGGTACTTGAGAGACCGCCTGCTGCCAATTACCTCCAATAGACCGATTAGATCCCACAGATTAGGCCTCCTCCGAATTCCATCCGCCGGCCAATGCCGACTGGCGACCACCCGGAGGAGAGCCTTCTCTGTGGCTGCTCCGACCCTCTGGAATGAACTCCCCGTGGAGATTCGAACCCTCACCACCCTCCAGGCCTTCCGCAAAGCCCTTAAAACCTGGCTATTCCGGCAGGCCTGGGCTAAAGAGCTTCTGCCCCCCTTCTCGAATGGTATGGTTGTTGTGTGTTTTAAATTGTGTATTGTTTGTTTGTCTTTTATCCCCTGTTTGCACCTCCTTTCCCTTGACTGAGTTGTGAGCCGCCCTGAGTCCCCTTCGGGGAAAGGGCGGCATATAAATGAAATAAATCCTAATCCTAATCTGTAAGCCACCTGGAGTCCTACGGGATTGGGGGCATATAAATTTATTAAAAGTTAAAAAAAAGTTAAAGCTAGTTGCTCAGTGACATCTCTCCTCCTTCTCCTCCGGTCAGAATGTGACTGAGTCATCAGCTAGGAATGATGTTTTGACTGAAGGCTCCATCCCCCTCCAATTCTAAGCTGTGCCAAACTGAATTCATGCTTGGATGCCCAAGGATACAAACAATCTCACACCCCAATCAAATTCAGGCTTGACACCTACATCAACACAAGTGTTGCAGGGGGGGGTGATAAGAGGGTTTGCTGTTCATTCACACGTAATTGTGTGTCATTTTTTATTCAAGAGCTTCATCGTGGAGGCAGAATTAGTACACGCCTAATCTGCAAGAACAATGCCAAGTGAACTTATTAGGCATACAACGGAGTGCGTTCCTATTTCATGAGATTAAAATGACTCCTATGTGTGTTATTTTTTTTATATTAAAAAAAATCAAATTAATTTAATTTGGAACACTGCAGCAGCAAGCCAAGGTCGGAAAGGTTTCAGATACAAACGCCTCTCCTTCCAATAAATTTCTTTTTCAAGCAATTACTTACAAATTGATGGGAAGCTCCCCCACTGATTCTTCTCTGCTTTAACACCCAGGCATCCAAGAACAGGGTTTGATAACACTGCTGGAAACAAGGTTGCTTTGACCTGTTTCATTTTTTGTATGTGTGCGTGTTTTTTTTTTAAAACATCTCTGGTCGTACTTCAACCGTGCTGTGTTTCTTACTACCGTTTCCTTTTTTTCCCACCCTCTGTCTTGTTAATCACCTCTGACATTCAACCAGACGTGTCTGCTACAAAAATCAGTGAGCAGGAGTTCTAGGGCAGTCTGGCCCTGTGTAAGAATGGCAGATGTGGTCTCTCTCTCTCTCTATGTCTCTCTGTCTCTCCTCTCTCTGTCTCTCTCTGAACTCACGTTCTTTTTTTTTTTTTAAAAAGTCCCACAGCGAGCATGTTGAACTCTGGTTCTTTATTGTACATTATGCAAGGGTCAGCTTTCAAGTGGCTAACCGGCTGTCCATCAAGGACTCTGCAACTAGGGCATGGAGGAACTACAAAGAATTCCCATATGCTGCAAAGGACAAGGGGGGGGGGATACGAGTTCACTCTGCCAGTTGCACGCCTGTACTTCTCAAACTGGAAAGCGGGGCCTTCCTCCAGCCTCTGATTAGCGGGAAACTGATACCCACCTTGGAAGCAGGAACATAATCAAAGCAACGTGGGGCAAATTAGCTGTAAGCAACACGGGAACGTTCACCGGAATCCAAATGCACTGAACTGCACAACTCCGTACAAAGCGTTGCTATTGTTCTTGCTTTATGAATGGAACAGTGACAAGAGGAGCTGGTCAGACTTCAATTTGCGTTGCCCTCCTGAATCCTCTCTCTTGCGTGCATCTGAGGCTCCTGGTGCTTAATGTTGTTCGCATTTGGTGCCGATATGCAGTTCATGATTTTAATTTAAGTGGAGAAACAGTAATTAAAATGTGGATGGAAATACCAGCCAAAGAGGTTGTTTCCCACCCACCTCCCCTTAATTTACAATAGCAATAGCAGTTAGACTTATATACCACTTCATAGGGCTTTCAGCCCTCTCTAAGCGGTTTACAGAGTCAGCATATTGCCCCCACAGTCTGGGTCCTCATTTTACCCACCTCGGAAGGATGGAAGGCTGAGTCAACCTTGAGCTGGTGAGATTTGAACCGCCGAACTGCAGAACTGCAGTCAACTGAAGTAGCCTGCAGTGCTGCACTCTAACCACTGCGCCACCTCAGCTCTTGCAGACAATGATTGCAGACTTCTTGGGTTGTTATGCAGGACATTTTTTTACCTCCATTTCTTGATTGTTTTCTGGTAGCACCACTAAAAGTGGATATCTACCAGTGGTGGGTTGCACTAAGTACACCCCGGTATGGGCATACCAGAGCCTCCCCGGAGCACTAGATACCGTTCCGGTATGGTGTTCCAGAGGTCCCACCCACCCACCCTCATTCCTTACCTGTGCTTTAAGTTTTTGGCGCTTCTGTGCATGCGCATTGTGCATACAGCACCTCCGTGACGCTCTGCCGAGCAGCTGGAGTGTCGTGGAGGCTTGCGGAAGCATCGCAGGTAGGTACGACGCATGTACAAGCTGTGCGTGCATGCACTGCGCACATCCATGTGGTTGATGCCGGGCCCGTTCCAACCGTAACGGTTGGAACGGGCTCCAAAACCCACCACTGACAGGTACTGAATTAGATTGCAGTCAAAGAAAATAAAGACATTCCTTTTATTTTAAAATTGTATTTTCTATTAATACATTTCTTAGTGCTTAATAAACATCGTGTTGTCTGGGTATACAATTTGTTGTATTACATTACATTACAAATTACATTCTTAATTGCCACCCCTTTTCTCCGACCATTGGTAAATAAATTCCATGTTTGATAATATTCTACATTCTCTGTCTGTTTTACTTTTCAATGTCAATCTATCCATTTCTGCACAATCTAGTGTCTTCTTGACTATTTCTTCATTTGTGGTATATCTTCATTTTTCCAGTATTATGCTAAAAATAATCCTCACTGCTGTTAAGACATGTACTATTAAATACATACTACTCAAACTCGATTTCATTGAGGGCTGCATTAGGACTGTGTTTGACTTCAGGGGGCATGGCCAGGGGACATGGCCAGCTCAACATCACTCATGTCAGAGCGCCTATGGAGACCCAAGCGCTCGGCCAGTGAAAACGGGCTCCCAAGCTCCATTTTCGCTGGCAGAGGCACCACTGGCCGGTCCTTCGCTGTTTCCAGGGATGCCCTACAGGCCAGATCCAGCCCCTGGGCCTAGAGTTTGATACCCCTGTCTAGCACAATGAAACACCATGGCAGGAGTTCTAAATTTTGGAGATGAACGTATGATGTGTTAGCGTTTCCAGATGTGAACAATTCCCACACGTCTGAAGTGTAAGGCCAGACCTTTGTATGCAATTACTTCTCCAGTGTTGCCTATCTTAAAAACACACACACACACACACACACATTCATGAGGTACCATTTTATGTTACAGAATTTAAGAGTGAACATTGCATTATGTGATAGGGGCCTTCATGATTTACTTGCTTCATTATAGGAAGTGTTCTGACCCCCCTCTTCCCATACCAACACACTCCAAGTCAAAGATACTTTCTGGAATTTATTAACAGACAGACAGGTCCTTGGCAGCAAACCGGCACAGATAAGCAGTGACAGCAATCCAACACAGATAGTCTTGGCAGCAAACCAGCTGCCACGCTAACAGTTCTGTTCTCCAACATTAGTTCTGCGTTGACTTCTGCAAAAGGGGCGTGTGCACAAGCAGTCCTTTATAGTCTGGAGAGGAGCCTAATGACCAACAGCTGAGTGCAATTACCTCTTGTACTTGTGCAAATGTTCCTGACGCCTATTAGCTCTTCGATGCCGGGGCATCCAGGAACAACTCACTGTGGCTTCCGGATCACTCTCCACTTGTCTCATCCCCACTGGCGCCTCCTGGTGGCCAACCAGCCTCTCTGTGCCCTGCTCAGAGTCGGAACCCTGTCCAGGGTCCTCCATATCCTCCAGAGCCGACTCATAGGGCCCCTCGCTGTCGGAGTCTGGTGCAGCTCCAACGGCTCATGCCTGGGCCACAACAAGGAAGATAGATATTTATAGCCAATCTTGGAAAAATAGTCCAATTTTAAACTTAGCCTAGTCAGGACTAAGTTCCTTTGAAAGGAATGAACCAGTGAAACATGTTAAGCTTATAATGTATGTCTCATGGCCAATAATGGGAAACCTGGCTGCAGTGTTATGCATATGCATTGTGGGTGAACTCCACTGACCATGGAGAGATTTATTGCTGACTAAATACATATAATTGAGTTCACATAACATCTTAAGCCATAAATCATAGTTTTTAAAACACAGTAGCTGAGCCTGTACAACACTGAAAGCCCAAAATCATACAAAACCACCTGATGGCTTATTGTACTGCATATTGAGGTTATAATACTGTGTTATTAGTCATGGCTAAGCAAGTGAATTCATGGGACTTGTTCCCAGTGAGAATTAGATTGTACCTATTTTAGCTGACTGTAGCCCTGGCATATACAGTGTATAACTTTCTTGGGAAACCAAACCAAATTATAGCAATGACAACTTAGGTGTCACTTAGCAGTTGTTAAAATGGACTCTATTGTTTCATTGAAATTCATTGAATAGGAAACCCAACATAAATGCAAATAAAATGAAAAGAAGTGACAAGGTAAAGGAGAAAAATATTTAACAATGTTCCTGTTTCAGGCTCAAATGAAAAATCTAAAATAACACAATACATAATCTGCCGTAAGGTCCTGAATTCATTACAGATAATAAATACAAAGTTATGCTGAAGCCATGCCAAGTATAAAAATATAAATAGCATATCAAAAGCTATAATAATTACGCCATTAAAATTATACCTATAATTGTAATTCTGTATTTGTTATTTGTAAATAAATTCAAAATCTACGGCATACATTATTTGTGTATTTATTTTATGTTTCCCTGATGAACTGTTTATCTCACTGTTATTTCTTCTCTTTCTCTCTCATTCTGGTGTCTTATTTATTCTTCACTGAAATAATAAACTGAAACGTAGGATTCGTTCTCCGTGTCCACTATCATTAGATGAGAAACATTTCTATAAGACAAAGAATGGTATACATTTACTTTAAGTGTGCAACAATGAGTTATGTTGTATGGACCGTCCATATACCACAAACTATCTATTCCACATCCAAGCCAGCATCATCCAGTGTTGAATGATGGAGGTAGTTAAATTCAAAGAACCAATGAATATTCATTAGAAAGACAAAGAGAATTCTTGCATGGCTTGGTAGGTATGTACAACCACTGGGACAGAGGTGGGTTCCTACCAGTTCGCACCTATTCAGTAGAACTTGTTCGTCAAATCTACCAAACTGGTTAGAAGAGGTTCCACCAGTGGACCCGGAAAGCAGGCCACACCTACAGAAGAGGTTCCAAATTTTTTTGAAACCCACCACTGGTCCTTGGATATGATTATTCTACACTATCAAGCTCATATTTATAAAACTCAGTGCCTCTGTGAAAGGTAAGGATGACTACTGCGTTTGGTGGTGCAATCAGAACATTGCGTGTGTTGAAGTTGTTTTAAACGCAAACCAAAGATGCCTTTTAAAAACAAGTTTACATCATATTCTTATGCATGCCAGTGCTGGTGTGAGGTAATTTAAGGTGGTTCTGACAAGTGTCGTCGGCATCTTCATATCCGGTCACATGGGCGGCAAGCCACTCCCATCCGGTCACCTGGGTGGCAAGCCACTCCCACAAAGGAGGCCACACCCACAGAGTAGGTTCAAACAATTTTTGAAACCCACCACTGCACTGGGACATGTGAAATGTTGAGGACTGAGTAAGGCATGTATGGGACATGGTGTAAGTAAGGGACATGGTGCTCAATGGCTAAGATGCTGAGTTTGTTCGATTGAAAGGTTGGCAGTTCGAATCCCTAGCGCTGTGTAACAGAGTGAGCTCCCATTACTTGTCCCAGCTTCTGCCAACCTAGCAGTTCAAAAGCATGTAAAAATGCAAGTAGAAAAATAGGAACCCTTTGGTGGGAGGTAACAGCGCTCCATGCACCTTCGGTGTTTCGTCATGCCAGTCACAGATCACAGAGATGTCTTTGAACAACGCTGGCTCTTTGGCTTTGAAACAGAGATGAGCACCGCCCCCTAGAGTCGGGAACGACTAGCACATATTTGTGAGGCAGGGGTGGGTTCCTGCTAGTTCTAACCTCTTCTATAGAAGAGGTTCCACAATCTACAGTGCCGTTTAGAACCAGTTCCAGTTCCCTCCCGCCACCCGTCCGCACATAATCAATATGAAGAGCGAGAGGAGGAATTCTGGGAGTTGAAGTCCACAAGTCTTAAAGCTGTCAAGTTTGAACACCCCTGGAGGTTTTTTTTTCTAAAGGGTTAGGGTTGCAAGGGTCTTGTAACTTGACAGCTTTAAGACTTGTGTGCTTCAAATGCCAGAGTTTCTGAGCCAACAGTTTGGTTGCTAAGCAAGAGCGTTGTTAAGTGAGTTCCACCACATTTTACAAGTTGGCCACGCCCACCCAGTCACATGGCTGGCAAGCCACTCCACCCAGTCACATGGCCAGCAAGCCACTCCCACCCAGTCACATGGCCAGCAAGCCACTCCCACAAAGCAGGCCACACCTACAGAAGAGGTTCTAAAAAAATTTGAAACCCACCACTGTTGTGAGGGAAACCTTTACCTTTAAGGCATGTATATTTCAGTCCCTCTGCATTCTCATATCAAACAGCCTGAATGTTCGCATGAGAAGCGGTCCATCTTTCTATTCCACTGCTTGGTGGCACCGTTCTTCTAAAATGTGCCATGGGGAAAAGCTCTGCAATCAGTTCTGAATGTCTGAAAACCAGGCATTATTTGAGAGCCAGAAAGGATAGCGCTGAAGACTATGCAATCTGCTTGTGGGCATAATGTGATATCTTAAACCAGGGATGACATTTGAAATCCACGCTTCCAGATGCCCAATTCCAGCAGCCAACATGGCTCAACAGGAGCCTGGACCCCTAAGCGAGCCAGTTTCGCTCCGATTACAAGATGTAAGTTCCTTGTTTGTACCAAATAATCATATTACAGAATCTGGTGCTGGTGCAGTCATGATAACCTCAAAATCTATGCAGGCACACACACACACACACCACACACACACCACACAGGGACACACAAAGAAGTACATGAGTAATCTCACTTGTCATGTCATTCCTATTACAATGCATTTTTTCAAAATGTGAGACAATTCAAGAATCAATGTTTCAATAGTTCTGATTCCCCATTGTCTCTGCTACTATGGTATTTTCCTCCTATCATGACCTCATAATCAAATTCTAACTATTCCCCCTCCCCAAAGGATAGTAATTACATTTAGAGAGACCCCTGGAGATACTCACTTTTTCCAGTGAATTCCACTTAACAAGAGTCCCAAGAATCCCCATTCCCAACATCTGCTCAGTTTTCAGTTTCAGTGAAAGGATTTTTTTCCCCCTGCTTACATTGTTTCCAATCTTAAATCCTTAAATCCCATGTTTATGTCTCTGTGGAGTTTCTTCTTTTCCAAGCAACAGGATCCTACACTTATATTAAAGTCCATTTTTTTCCTTCTAGATGCTACTTTCGGCTTGCCACGTTGATTAATGCTACATATCTGTGCTTCTTATTTTCTCAACAATAAGCTCTTTTGTTCCCATTTCCCAGCAATCCATGCGCTTCTTAAGGAATGAGCTGCAAAATTCGAGATGTGCAAATACCGCAGAAGAGCTCCAATTCAATTTGGGGTTTGGTCTGGTAATTGTCAATATATGTGGTTTTGCATTAAAAAAAAAAAAAAACACCCGCTACCACTGTTCACTTTGTTCTCTTCCCAATTTTGAGCATGGATTTTTAGCAGATCATCCTGCTGCATGAAAAATATTTCCTGCTACCCATATACGAGCCGAGGTGGTGCAGTGGGTAGAGTGCAGTACTGCAGGTCACTTCAGCTGACTGTTATCTGCAGTTCAGCGGTTCAAATCTCACTGGCTCAAGGTTGACTCAGCCTTCCATCCTTCCGAGGTGGGTGAAATGAGGACCCAGACTGTGGGGGGCAATATGCTGACTCTGTAAACCGCTTAGAGAGGGCTGAAAGCCCTATGAAGGCGGTATATAAGTCTAACTGCTATTGCTATTGCTATACTGTATAGCCAAAAACTGGAGAGACATCTATCCTCTTAAAGGCATAACATCTTTAGGCATGAGCCACTTCTATCCCAGAAAAAAATAGAGATTTCCATGTCCAGTATGTCTGACTTTAGAGTGTGGTGCTCATGTTCTGTTTTTTGGCCAAGGGAGCCAGTGTGGGTCCATATGGATTGCATGGCTATATGACAATGGCGCACAGAATACAATTGTCAGGCCTGCTGTCATATTCCTTTCTGGATCTATGGTCTGCCACACGCTCTCTTATTTTACTATGCTGCTTCATTAGTGGGGAATTTGGGGGGGGGGGAGAATAATAAGGAGTAGAATGTGATGTTGTCAAAATAAAATTCCTTTCTAGCATCTTTGCACCTCTGTACCTGACCGGGACTGGATGGGTGGAACTGCAAGCATGGCAATGGAAGATTGGGCCATATGAGGGACTTGTGGGTATGGGGGCAGGATCTTGAACTTTCACCTGGGTGGGGAAAACCGGGAAGCTTTCGATTCGGGTTTTCACAGATGTGCCAACATGGCTCTCTTAATAAATTGAACTTTGAGCAATACTTTGCTTGGACTCTGATTTAATTTGGATGTTATTTGAAACGCTGACAGCGATTACTTTGCACACGATGACCGATGATCTCTGGAGAGCCAGAGATGGAGGCATGCGTTCATCCTGGTTCTCCTTGAACCTCTCAGCGGCTTTCGATACCATCGACCATGTATCCTTCTGCGACGACTGCGGGAGGTGGGGTGGGCGGCACTGTTTTGCAGTGGTTCTCCTTCCTACCTCTCGGACAGGTCGCAGTCGGTGTTGGTGGGGGGCAGAGATCGTCCCGAGTGTCCCTACTTATGGGGTGCCACAGGGCTCGGTCTTATCCCCCTCCTATTTAACATATACATGAAACCGCTGGGCGAGATCATTCGGAGGCACGGGATAAAATACCATCAATATGCGGACGATACACAGTTGTATCTGTCCGCCCCGTGCCAACTCAATGAAGCGGTGGAAGTGATGAACCGGGGTCTTGAGGCTGTTAAAGACTGGATGAGAGCTAACAAACTGGTGCTCAACCCGGGAAAAGACCGAGTGGCTGTTGTGTTTTCCTCCAATAATTTGGCTAATGTTCCATCAATCAGGCTGGGGGGACACAATATTATACCCCTCAGACAGGGTCCGCAACTTGGGAGTCCTCCTGGACCCACAGCTGAGTTTGACCATCATTTGTTCAGCTGTGACCAGGGGGGCATTTGCTCAGGTTCGCCTGATGCGCCAGTTGCGGCCCTACCTGAACCGGGAGGGCCCTCACAACAGTCATCGAGCCCTTGTGATCTCTAGGCTGGAATACTGCAATGTGCTCTACATGGGGCTGCCCTTGAAGAGCATCCGGCGACTTCAGCTAGTCCAGAATGCGGCCGCGCGAGTGATCGTGGGCGCACCACGGTTCGCCCACATAACACCGCTCCTCCGTGAGCTGCGCTGGCTACCTGTTGATCTCCGGGTGCACTTCAAGGTCTTACTTACCACCCACAAAGCGCTCCATGGTAGTGGATCTGGCTATTTGAGAGATCGCCTTCTGCCAATTACTCCCTGCGTCCATCAGATCGCACAGGGTAGGCCTCCTCCGAATTCCATCCGCCAGTCAGTGCCGACTGGCGACTACGCGGAGGAGAGCCTTCTCAGTCGCAGCTCCGACGCTATGGAACAATCTCCCCGTGGAGATCCGCACCCTCACCACCGCCCAGGCCTTCCGCACGGCCCTTAAGATCTGGCTATCCCGTCAGGCCTGGGGATAAAAATTTTAGTTTGTCCCCTCCCGAATGATGAATGAATGTTGTGCTCTATTTTTAATATTATGTATTGTCTTATGCTTTTTTTTGTCTTTGTACCCCCCTCCCGGTTTTGTAAGCCGCCCTGAGTCCCCTCAGGGAAAAGGGCGGCCTATAAATTATAATAAACACTCTAAACACTCTAAACACTCTAAACACCGAAGTGATACTTATTAATCTACTCACATTTGACACGCTTTTGAACTGCTAGGTGGGCAGGACTGGAGCAAGGAACAGAAGCTCACTCTGTTCCATGATGTTCGGGTCTCAAACCTGGGCTTTCCATATAACAAGCTCAGTGTCTTTAACCACTTAGCCCCCTTGCCCATGAGGACCTTCTCTTGCAGAAGACCAAGCTAAATGCAATCTCTGGTTGAATGACTATTTAACACAAGGTTGTGTGTCAGATAACAGGGCAGTGTCAACCACTTAGCTTCTGATATCAGCTTCCAATCCCTACTAAAGTCCTCCTCCCAATTTTTGGAAAGGAAAAACTAAGTGTTCGTACTCTTACAACCATCATTTTTTTGAGAATAAACTACAGAGGATAATTGTGCAACGTAAAAACCTAGGTTAGGTTAGATTTTGCCATTGTTCATTCAGTTTCATAGTCATGCACCCTACTGAAATGTTTATAATCTTTGTCACATAAATTTGTCTCTAGACCTTTCCATTAAAACACAAACATTAGTGTGCTTTTTTCGAGCTGAATAAGACATTATTCTAAATCCTGAGGTAATATAATATGTGCTACAAATAGCATATATAATAATGCAATTTTCTTTGCATTGCTATATACTATAATATATAACTATTTATTAAGTTATAAAATGGAAGAGGAACAAGTCAAAGAAACAATGATTGTGTGGGCAATTTTGGGGGGGTTATACTATAGAATTAGATAAATGGCCAAAAACTTTGGGATAGGAATTATAAACTGACAATAGTTACTGCATTTAAGGAAAATCTTTATAAAATGTTTTATAGGTGGCACTTGCCATCGGCAAAAATGTTTAACAATATGTCCGCCAAACATTGGAAATGTAATCAAACTCCAGGTACTTATTATCATATGTGGTGGACTTGTATGAAAGCAAGAAAATATTGGACAAAAATACATACTTGGTTGGAAAAGACGATTAAGCAACATATAGATCTGAAACCAGAAATATTTTTGTTGGTTATAATGCTGGAGGGCTATGATAAAGGGACTATATATTTAGTTTTACATGTATTGAGACCAGCAAGGTATTGTGTATTTGCACAATATTTGAGCCAAGGTGGCGCAGTGGTTAAATGCAGCACTGCAGGCTACTGCTAGATCAGCAGTTCAGCGGTTCAAATCTCACCGGCTCAGGGTTGACTCAGCCTTCCATCCTTCCGAGGTGGGTAAAATGAGGACCCAGATTGTTGGGGGCAATTAGGCTGACTCTCTGTAAACCGCTTAGAGAGGCCTGAAAGCCCTATGAAGCGGTATATAAGTCTACTGCTATTGCTATTGCTATATTGAAAAATGAGAACACTCCATTAGATGAGGATGTAATTCGGAAAATATTAGACTGTGCAGAGATGGACAGATTGACATTAAAAATAAAAAACAAAGATGACACAGAATATCACTTAACATGGGATAGATTCTATGAGTGGTTAGAGATAAGAGGTAGAAATTAGATGAAGAAAGATTATTGTTACGTAGGAATTAAATATAAAGGTCGTTTATAATTATAAAGATGCTAATATAATTAACAGAATTACAAATAAGCTAATATAAATAAACAGAATTACAAATAAGCTAATATAAAGAGAAATCTAGTTAAAATTAGTCTGTTACACTATTATCATTATTAATATATGTGTTAATATTTCTCTTTGTTCTTTCTTTGCTTTTTCGTAAATGATATGCCCTGACAATACACTGTATTCAAAATGTTTATGAATAAAACCAAACAAAAAACACACAAACATGAATGTGCTTTTTCAAGCTGAATAAGACATTGCTCTAAAATTGTGAGGTAATATAATATGTCCTCCCCGCAACAAATAGCATATATAATAATGTATGTTCTTTATTTTCTTTGTATTTTGAAATCACCAATCTAATGGGATGAGGGATCCACATTGTGATGTTAAATTGTATCAGATGTGTCATTATGCTGTTGTGCTTAGAGAGAACTCATCATGAATCTGGTACAAAATACGTTCTGAGACTTGTTTTTAAATCAAACACATGCTGTGTCACAAGTTCCACATTCAACAGAAAATCAAGGCAATTTTTCTTTCTTTCAAGAAATCACTGAAATATAATTGACCTCCAAGGAGCTATTTCATAGTAGGAGACAAAATAATTAAGCAAGGGGATGCATTTTTCTTTTTGTCATACTCACAGTAATTCTTTTTATTCTTCTGAATATTGCTTTAAACAAACTCTGGAGTTCATGAGACCCTACATGGAGTTACTATATTTATGCTGATCTCTTATTTTGCCTCAGGGTGAATAGGAATATTGCAAGCTCTTTGTAAATGGATCAAGTATAAACCAGGAAAATTTGCAGAAGTAGCCAACATGCATTTTCTCATAACTATGTCTGAGGACCAATTGCAGATTTGGAGATACCATGGACAAAGGACTCTTATCTAGTGAGACCTCTTTCATCAATGAGATCCTGTCAGTCACTTTATGTAGAAGTGGCCAACACAAGGTTCTTCAGGTTGTTGGTCATTTCTATTGAACTTTCATTTTAACCTTCTGTTAAAATATTCATGACTGGGAGAGACATAGGAACAAGGTCAGCCAATGAATAGGCATAGCAACTAAGTCAGCCAATGGGAGCTTAAACAGATTGGAGCCTGTGCAGAGAATTGAAACAGAAGCTTAAGCTGTCTGCTGCTCTGAGAAGTAAACTAGCAGTCTGTCTGGGCTTGTCAGCTGAAATGAAACTAACTGCTTGTAACTCTCCTGCCTTGTGTTTACTTGGAAGAACCACCTGTTGGTATTGTACATTTATTCATCTACTCTTATCTATATAAATAAGTTTATGAATCCAGATGAATCAGTTATCTGTGTGTGCTTTCTGGATTTGAATTTATGCAACAAACTCTGACCTGTTCACCAATGAAGTGCTGGAGGAGACTATTCAACTCCTTTCTTGTGCAGGAGATGACAGTAATTGGGCTAGGTAGAATCAGAGAAAAACCAATTAATTCTCTGTGCATGGAGCATGGAGGGGGTAATACAAAAAACAAAAAAGACAAACAATTACAAAAAAACAGATTAAAACTCCTCAACAGCCACAACAATTCGAGTTCGAATTCGAGGATGTTCCTTTCCTGATTATGATTCTTTCATTAGCCCCTCTTACGATGCCTTGTCTAACAAAATAAAAAAGAGTGAGATGTAGGAATAAGAGGACATAAAAACAGGCACCGCAAACTGCCATGATCTCTAGTGGCTGTTTACCTTTTAACCTATGAGCTCACCTAGCAGAGACAGGCCGTACCAGGGAATTAGGTGAGATTCAACTCTGGCTGGGATGGACTTAAGAGATTGACAAGGAAAGTGAACCAATAAGATGCTGTTGCTGCCCCTGATTTTGCTTTGCTTGTTAAAACTGTATAAAAGCCAAATAAACTCTGCGTAAGGCAGGCAGGCATTTGGACACCACTGTTGTGTTGTGATGGATTTCTGAGACTATTTAGTTGTCCAGCTGCTGCTCCCAGTCAAAACAATTGAAGCTGAAAGGTAATATACCCCAATTCAATCCAATTACTACGGTATGATTTCTCCATCTGATTTGAGCATCCGTCTTCTGTTCGGGAGCCATCTTGGAAGAGTTTCCAGGAGCCATGTCAAGAGCTTTGTGAAAGTTGCATGCAACAATCAGATCTCAGATGATGTCTCTGCAGATTGGTCAGGGTAAGAAAAACAAATAGAAGTTGAAGGAGACTGCTTGTGTCCACATCGTAATGAATAAGTACACATATGTCTTTTTGCCCCAGATCAAATGGGGCTCATTGACTATAATCTTCTGCACAGACTTGGCCTCCTCCGAATTCCATCTGCCGGCCAATGCCGGTTGTCGACCACCCGGAGGAGGGCCTTCTCTGTGGCTGCTCCGGCCCTTTGGAACGAGCTCCCCGCGGAGATCCGGACCCTCACCACCATCCAGGCTTTCCGTAAAGCTGTTAAAACCTTCCCCGCTCGAATTGGGTGACTGTTGATCGTTTTTTAAACCCTCTCTGTCTCTTGTTTGTTGGTTGATTTTTGTTTTGTATTACTCCCTCCCTTGGGTTTTGTAAGCCGCCCTGCGTCCCTCCGGGGAATAGGGCGGCATATAAATGTAATAAACCTATAACCTATAAACCTAGAAGGTCTATCTGCTGAAAACCTAAAGTGATGTTGGATCCAGGAGGGAGGGAGGGAGGGAGAGAGGGAGGGAGGAAGGAAGAAAGGAAGGAAATAAGGAAGGAAGGAAGGAAGGAAGGAGGAAGGAAGGAAGGAAGGAAGGAAGGAAGGAAGGAGGTTTATTTTTTATTTTGAGGTTTATTTTATTTATATGCCGCCCTATTCCCTGAGGGAAGGAAGGAAAGAAACTCTTTTACTCAGCTATAGTTAGATTTTTAGTTAGATATTGGATCCAGGAGGGGAGGGAGGGAGGGAGGGAGGAAGGAAGGAAGGAAGGAAGAACAGAAGGAATAATGGAAGGAAGGAAAGAAGGAAGGAAGGAAGGAAGTTTATTTTTATTTTGAGGTTTATTTCATTTATATGCTGCCCTATTCCCTGAGGAATAGAAATAAACTCTTTTACTCAGCTATAGTTAGATTTTTAGTTAGATATTGGATCCAGGAGGGAGGGAGGGAGGAAGGGAGGAAGGAAAGAAGGAAGGAAGTAAAGTAGGAAGGGAGGAAGATAGGAAGGAAAGAAGGAAGTAAAGTAGGAAGGAAGGAAAGTAGGCAGGAAGGAAGGGAAGGAAGGAAGGAAGGAGGTTTATTTTTTATTTTGAAGTTTATTTTATTTATATGCTGCCCTATTCCCTGAGGAATAGAAATAAACTCTTTTACTCAGCTATAGTTAGATTTTTAGTAGATATTGGATCCAGGAGGGAGGGAGGGAGGGAGGGAGGGAGGGAGGAAGGAAGGAAGAAAGGAAGGAAGGAAAGAAGGAAGGAAGGAAGGAAGGAAAGAAGGAAGGAAGGAAAGAAGGAAGGAGGGAAGGAAGGAAGGAAGGAAGGAAGGAAGGAAGGAAGGAAGGAAGGAAGGAAGGAAGGAAAGAAACTCTTTTACTCAGCTATAGTTAGATTTTTAGTTAGATATTGGATCCAGGAGGGAGGGAGGGAGGGAGAGAGGGAGGGAGGAAGGAATTAAGAAAGGAAAGAATTAAGGAAGGAAGGAAGGAAGGAAAAAATTAAGGAATGAAGGAATTAAGGAAGGAAGGAAAGAAGGAAGGAAGTAAGGAAGGAAGAAATTAAGGAAGGAAAGAAGTAAGGAAGGAAGGAAAGAAACTCTTTTACTCAGCTATAGTTAGATTTTTTTGGCAATGCATTTCCTGCCTTCAGTGGGCATTTGACTAGCACACCATGATTAAACCAGCAATAAACATGTTTACTCACATCCTTCCATTTCTAAGTAGAAGGGGAACGAGTGTTCTTCTTTCTGTGTGTTCTTTCACCCCTTGCAGGCTAAGGTCATTGTGAGCCTCCAAGATAGACTATTTTGGCAACTAAATTAGTCCTCATTTACAGAGCAGTTGAATGCAACCAGGCTAATGATGGTGTAAGTATAATTGGTTCCCAACATGCATCAGTGTGCATCCTCCTCAAGCCATGGAAAGATGCATTATGGGACTAATTTTTTAAATGTTAATGGATATTGGACATTTGCCAGGGACCCAGCTGTGCACAAAACATTGAGCTGGTAAATAGCTCTTGATCTGTTTAGAAACAAATTATAATGGTTGTTAGGATTCTAGATGACGGAAGGCATGGTAACCACAACCAGCTCACAGAGCGTCCCTATTAGCTGGATTATGCTGATGGGAAAAGAGGGGGTTCTCCTTTTACAATCAAAATAAAAGACTTTACGTTAACTAGGAAATTATTTTAGGGTGTATAGGGAATGGGGGGGGGTATACTTCTTTGTTACTAGGTCCATGGCTTAAACAGTGATTGCATTTTTTTTCTTAACACAGAAATGCCTGGCAAGAAGTTGGAAAGAATATGTTACTCTCATTTATCCAGAGTAATTTTGAAATTGACTTTTGGGTGAATAAGTTCACCTCTTATTAAGGGCTCATTTCTCCTGCCGTGAATCAACAGCAGGTCTGAAGGATAAACACACTGCTGTAGCCCTTCGCTTCTCTACAACCTCTATGCCATCTTAATAGTAAAAGGATGAAGGAGGCATCTCAGCTACATTTTGGTATGAAATAGCTACCCAATTATTGAACTTACCAGGAAAAAGCTTTCCTCAGTTTTGTTTCGTTTAGATTCCAATTGGGTTTTAATGGATTGTAATAATCTCTTTTACTGTTAAAAATAAAACAAAACCAAAAAACCCTCAAAAATTATATTGCCACATTTTCCTTGGCCTTGCTCCAGTGGTGGGATTCAGCCAGTTCGCATCTATTCGGGAGAACCGGTTGGTAACCTTTATAAGCAGTTTGGAGAACCGATTGTTGGAAGAAATCTTATTTTGTTTCTTTCCACTTTACAGGGATAATCCTGTAAGGAAGGCAGGAAGGAAACATTCTGGTGTTGTTTCTAGCCTAATCTTTATTGCCCTGCTTACAGAAACTGCCTCTCCCATTATTACATTGTAACTGCTAAGGTGAAGCGCCCATTGGCGTGAGTGATGTTGAGTTGGCCACGCCCACCCAGTCATGTGACCACTGAGCCACACCCACCCAGCCATTCATTAGGGCAGAGAACCGGTTGTTAAATTATTTGAATCCCACCACTGCCTTGCTCCTAACATGTTCCAAGCATCTATAATTTTTTTAAAAATTATTGTTACTCCTCGGTTTATAACACAGCCACTCTTAATTCTTGTTGTGAGGGTTGGAAATTCAGCCCTGTGTTTGATGAGGGGTGAATTGTGGTTTTTCCTTGGAGTATACTCTATGATTAAGTAAAATAAACCCGAGGTAGATTCTAAGAAAACACATTTTTATTGTAAATAAATAACAAACAAACCTACTGGCTAATAACTACATTCTGGTAAAGTTCCTAGCCTACCTCCTCATGACAGGCAAAACAGAAAGAGGAAAAGAAAGAAGGAGGAACGGACATGCTCAGTAGGCTTACAGAGAAGATCCAGCCTACCGTATGTCTTAGAATATAAGCACAGCTGGCAAAAAAAAAAACATCGTGACACTTGTGTTCCCCAGATATGCTTGATTTCAATTCCTGAATATCTGAAAATACAGCCTGAAATGATGAGCATTTGAAATCTAAGGAAATCTTCAGGTTGCTGAAGATTGATGTGGTCTGACACTAAATTTAAATATAAGAACAAGAACAATACAAAAATAAATATAAATGCAAGAACCAAACTTCTTGGGGGAAAATAGCATTATTATTTTTTTGCCCTGGGATGCAGGATTTTCCTAGCAAAAATCAGGTCTGGGGATTGAACAGAGAGACTGAATCCTGTACCCCACTGTGGTCTCAACCGAGATGAAAACCTGTCTATTGTGCTCAAGGAACAAGAAACACCCGATGAAACCAACACATTTGTTGCCTTATGAGGATCCTATTGTAGTTAAAACAGCACCAAGAACGCAACCAGAAAGCGCTTCCCAGAAGTTTTATAAAACATGGGGGAAAAAATTAGCCTGGGCAAAGTTTGAAAGGGAGCTCCTATTTTATGAATCTTCTATCAAATCGTCCCATCAAAGCCGGTTTCGCAGATCGAAGTGGGGATCTGCTTTGAAGCTAAAAACCAAATCAGGTGTCTTTGAAGCCTCCCTTTGAAATGGTTCACAGAATCATTGGTTTTCCAGCTGCTTCTGAGATTATTATAGATATTACCCAGCATTAGATTGTAACTTCACTTCGGTATATGGAACAGGTTGAGTAGGGTCTGACTGATGATGAGGTCTCATAGAGCCGAGGTGGTGCAGTGGTTAGAGTGCAGTACTGCAGGCCACTTCAACTGACTGTTATCTGCAGTTCAGCGGTTCTAATCTCACCGGCTCAGGTTGATTCAGCCTTCCATCCTTCCGAGGTGGGTAAAATGAGGACCCAGATTGTTGGGGGCGATATGCTGACTCTGTAAACCGCTTAGAGAGGGCTGAAAGCCCTATGAAGCGGTATATAAGTCTAACTGCTATTGCTAAGATGGCTTGGGCTTTTCACTTGCAGCATGAGCACAGAGGTGAAGGCTTGCGTCAAAAGAATAAACACTTCCACTGAAGTAAGAACAATAATAAAAGGAAATAAATAAATAACAGCTTTCAATGTCAAGGATATATTAGCTACAGTTTTGAAGGCATTGGCTTGAACATGTTACTATCATAGATCATTCTATCTCTGTTCTTAGTTTGACCTATAGCCAGGAATGCACAATGCTAGGCTAAGTGGGGTGGAGGAAACCGAAAAAGCAATTTTTTACGGCCAATAGTTGCAGAGGGTAGCAAAGCTCAACACCGTATTATTAGTGTCCAAATCCCTTCCAAGTTTGCTGTGAATATGTTTATTCTACACCTCCACAGAATCATTTAACTCGGGAGCTTGTATTGGGTTAAACAAAGAACATTCACCGCATAGTATCCTGTGTGTTTAGGTAGCTATTATTCTTTCTGTTTTTCAGTAGAAGGACATATTCCTGTGTAATGATCTATCTTATTAATGACCTCAGGAAATAATTTCACGTTTCTGCAAAATATAACCATTTATTTCTTATTGGCAAATTCCGTTTCATTAAAGTTATAGGATCCACAGCAACCTTAATTCCATTGGAGTGGCCCAGGGGTTTAGAGCTGCTTCAAGTTTGCCATTAAAATTGTAATTAAAAGTTGTAGCCCTGTTTGTCTATGTGAGTGCATACAGAGATATATATGAACCAAAGGTAAGGAATCGGTATTTGAAGAGCTCTGGTTCTGGTTGCAGAAGCTGAACAAGAGAATGGATGTAGGCAAGTTTCAGTGGTGGGATTCAAATAATTTAAGAACCGGTTCTCTGCCCTAATGACCAGGCGAGTAGGCACAGCTCATTGGTCATGTGACTGGGTGGACGTGGCCAACTCAGCATCACTTACGTCGATGGGCACTTTGCCTTAGCTGTTACAATGTAATAAGGGTTAACTGGAGAGGCAGTTTCTGTAAGCAGGGCAATAAAGATTAGGCTAGAAACAACACCAGAATGTTTCCTTCCTGCCTTCCTTACAGGATTAGCCCTGTGAAGTGGAAAAAAACAAAAGGAGATTTCTTCCAACAACTGGTTCTCCGAACTGCTTAGAAAGTTGCCAACCGGTTCTCCCGAATAGGTGCGAACTGGCTGAATCCCACCACTGGCAAGTTTGTAACACACTAAAGATTGAAAGCCAGAGATTGTGAATTAGGGAACTCAGAAACTCTAATGCTTTGCAGTAAATCTATATGCCACTGTCTCCTTCTGCAGAAAGGGAGAGGAAGTTGCATAGAAATGACCCAGCAGAAAGATCTTGTAATCATAGAACAGGAAAGGGTTGAAGTCTGTAGAGATTCTCAATCATCAGGGTCATGCTTGTCCCAGAGTTGCTTTTTCAGGAGGCTACTGGATTTTCTTCTTGTTTTTCTTTGAAGACATTTCACTTCTCATCCAAGAAGCTTCTTCAGCTCTGACAGGATAGTGGGGGGGTGGAAGGATTTATATTCCTTGCAGACAGCTGATCATTTGCATCCTTTTAAAGGGTCGTTGAAGCACTTGAAGATTTAGCTGTGTCCTCAGGGTCACCTGAGCAGTATTCCTGGTTCCTGTAGTCTGCAATTTTTCTGGAAATCCATTCATACTGCCATACCATTCAAGGGGTGTTCATCAGTGGTTTACTACCGGTTTACTCGTGCTCGTGCATGCACTCACATGCGCAATGCTCCTGCACAAGCTCAGAAGCATCTGGGCGGGTGGGCAGAGCCTTCCGCCGCCACCACTACTGGTTCAGCCAAACAGGCAGCCACCCACCTCTGGTGTTCATCTCAAACTGCATAGCTAAAGTCTGTAGAGATTCTCAGTCATCCAGGTCATGGTTGTCTCAAGGTGATTTTTTTCAGGAGGCAACTGGACTCCAAGCATTGTCTAATTCAGTGTTTCTTAACCTTGGCAACTTGAAGAAGTGTGGACTTCAATTCCAGATTTCTCCAGCCAACATGTTGGGTGAGCAATTCTGTGAGTTGACGTTCACACATCTTCAAGCTGCCAAAGTTAAGAAGCCATGGTCTAATTACTAGCAGTAGCTCTTTGTGCAATTCTCATCTTGAATGGTTTGTGAATTTTTTGAGTGGTGACACACTGTTTTCTGATTTCGCATAGCAATTGATTTATATTGCGGAAAAGGTCAACAGGTTCATTCCGCCTCCTGCTTTGTCAACCACCAACAATAAACCCCATCACTTTCATTAAGGTGTATTATTGTTGATTCCTTCTGCACCAAAACAAAAGAAAAAAGAAAGCTAACCAATTTGGCAACAATAGTCTCCAAAGAATGGAATTTAATCATATTCAATTCTCAAACTATGAAGTTAGAGTACTTTGGAAAAAAATCAGAACATACTTTAAAAATCTTTGCACTGATTTATATGAAATTTATGAGTTTTCATTCTTCTTAGTCCCTAGACTGCCTGAAAATTGAATTGCTGGAAAATAAAAGAAGATGCTAAAATATGGATAGGAGGAGCTCGGTTTTTCTGAATCGTGTTCCAGATTCTAGAATCAGACCAGGTCCACTTACTATTATAACAATCTGGATAGGATTGGCCATTTCTGAAACTGCAATTCAGAGCTCTAAAGTGGATGAAATGGCCTTTGCTCCCAATAAATATTTAAATCCAAAGTTTTCGCTGGGATCCAATGATCAAGTGTGGATACAAGAAAGGTAGAATCTATTTATTAGTTGATCATAGACTTTGTGTAACTAATTTAACATGTCAGGAGAATGAATATGAAAACCATCACTCATAACTTTCTTTAGATGGACACATATGTACCAGTATAGATTCTGGTCCTGAAAACACAATCTCCATGAGGAAGTCATACTTGATGTATTATTAGCTTGATTTCCCTTTAAATAAGGCAAATCCAGTTGAACATTGGGGGTAGAATCAATTTTAACAAACTAACAACCAACTCAGCTTCAAGTGGCACCCTTGCTGGATTAAACTAACAAGCTATTTAGTGCCTAATTCTGTTTCTCACACCAATCAAAAATAAATCTCTCTCAAAAGCACATTTCTCTTTTCTTCTCTGGCAACAGGCCTAGAATGTTCAATCTTCTGCTCGGCATGGAACAGTTTTGACCAAGCCTACCAGCCAACTGTTCAATGCAAGAAAACATAATGCCTCGTTGCAGAGGGTTTTAAAAAAAAAGAAAGAAACCAGAATGATAAGAGCTGTGATTTACTTCAATTGTATCTGGAAGTTAGGACGAGGCAGAGTTACAGAAATTACTTGGCAACACATGTCTAAGCTGGAACGATTAGACCTTCTCCAGCCCAATTTATTTGGGGAGTGGAGTTATCTTAGTGCAGTACTGGGTCTCAGCAAAAAGTTGGGCTTCTCTTAACTAGGAAGCTCTGGAAGGAAGGGAAGCCAATGGTAGAGTGCTAAAAAAATGTCCCAAATGGTTGGGAATTGTGGGGTTCACAGGAGTCCACTTAATTCTAGAGCAGGAGAGCATAACCCGTACATCAGTGTTAGATCACCAGTTGCAATAGAAGAAGGCTTAGCTTCACTGTGTAGGGTCCAAGAGGATGATAGCAGGACCAATAGCCCAGACTCACAGATAAAAATTGAGGGATTACTGTCTTAAATAAGGACCCAGAGAGGGATGCAGGCCAAAGAGGAAGAGCAAAGCAATCATCCAAAGCCCAAAGACTGGGAGCTGCTCTCCCCTCCAACTCCAATACTACAGAAGAAGAAACCTCGTGGTTTCTCCAATTAACTTGTAAACTAAAAAATGCCGTTCAACAAAGGCCAGATTACAGGGCTACAGAATCCTGAATGGCAAAGGCTGAACAGTGCAGCCAATGAAGAAAACTGTGTTCTCACTGATGTTGAGGGACAGAAGACCCACAGTACCAACAACATGAATATATCCCACTGAGGGAAGCATGTACAGGAGGACAACACAGATTAAATGGCAGCAGTGATGTCATAGGTGTATCACTAATCTTTAAAAGAACATTAGAAGGTGTTCTGACCCCCCCTCGTCCCACACCAACACACACTCCGAGCCAAAGATAAGCTACGGCATTTAATTAACAGACAGACAGGTCCTTGGCAGCAAACCAGCACAGACAAGCTTGGGCAGCAATCCAGCACAGATAAGCCATGGCAGCAATCCAGCCTGCCAAGCTCACAATACTGTTCTCCAACATTAGTTAATGCGTTGACTTCTGCAAAAGGTGTGTGTGCACAAGCAGTCCTTCTATAGTCTGGAGAGGAGCCTAATGACCACCAGCTGAGTGCAATTATCTCCTGTAATTGCGTAATTGTTCCTTACGCCTATTAGCTCTCCGGTGCTGGGCATCTAGGAACAACTCCCTTGTCTCCTCCCCACTGCTGACGTCCAGATCACACCCCCTTGTCTCCTCCCCACTGGTCCATGGCTCAGGCGCCTCCTGGTGGCCAACCAGCTTCTCTGTGCCCTGCTCAGAGTCGGAACCCTGTCCAGGGTCCTCCACATCCTCCAAAGCCAACTCATAGGGCCCCTCGATGTCAGAGTCTGGTGGCAGCTCCAATGGCTCCTGCTGGGCCACAACAATAAGGCAAAGGGAAAATGGAGTTATAGGTTATAGAGAAGAATGCTGAGACTCTAGAAAGAGAGCAGAGAAAAGCAACAAAAATGATTAGGGGACTGGAGGCTAAAACGTATGAAGAACGATTGCAGGAACTGGGTGTGATCTAGTTTAATGAAAGAAGAATTAAGGCTGACATGTTAGCAGTATTCCAACATTTGAAGGGTTGCCACAAGGAAGAGGGGCCTCAATCTGTTCTCCAAAGCACCTGAAGGCAGGAGAAGAAGCCATGGATGGAAACTAATCAAGGAGAGAAGCAACCTAGAATTAAGGAGAAATTTCCTGATAGTTAGAACAATAGTCAGTGGAATGAGCTGCCTCCAGAAATTGTGAGTGCTCCAACACTGGAGGTTTTAAAGATAGTATCGTATTTTTCGGAGTATAAGACGCACCTTTTTCCCTCAAAAAGGGCTATCCATGCCCTTTTTTAAAAAATGAAAAAGTGGACCTGTTTTTGTGAAACATGGGCTGTTTTTTGCTCGTTTTTGGCCCCCCACCCCAGGAGCACTCTGCAAGCCTCCTAAAGGCTATTCATGCCTTTTCTGGGGGGGAAACAGGCATGTTTTGTGAAAAATTGGCCTGTTTTTGTGAAAAACGGGCCTGTTTTTGTGAAAAACAGGCCATTTTTGGGGGGGTTTACAGAGTTCAAAACATTTTTTTAATTTACCTCTTCAAAACCTTGGTTGTGTCTATACTCCGGTCCTTCTTATACTCTGAAAATATGGTAGTTGGACAATTATTTGTCTGAAGTGGTACCAGGTTTCAGCTAGAAGACCTCCAAGCTCCCTTCCAACTCTATTATTCTGTACCAAAAGGACTGGCAGGAAGAGAGAGCAGGAGCTTGTAAACTCCTTGAGGAAAAGACTATGCAGTTTAGAAGTACTAGAGATGTTCAATGGGAAACATGCCTTCCAAAACCCTGAAGGATATTAAAGAAGACAACAATACAATGTTATCAAATTAGTTGTACTGGAAATTTGTAGATGGAGAACAATCAAAGAAGAAGCTTTGATTTCCCCATTCACTTTTTGTCTTTCTATGAAGCTCTACTCTAATAATGCAATCCATTAAAAATTCATTTCCTTATATTAGATACATAGGAAGCACGTAGGAACCAACTTGAATAGGGAAGGAGCATGACTCATCCTACCTAGGTTCTAAAAACTGCCCTGTAAGATAGAACAATTGCCGTTGCTATGGAGACCGAATTAACCATGCTGGGACTTCTTCTTGATGAAGTTATGTTATGGAGTAAAGATAGAGAAAAAAGAATTTATCCACAAAATCATATTTTTAAAGAAATATTACTGGGATTCTATACTAATTAGCAGGTAATTAGCAGGAAGACAATCATCCATTAATATTGCTGGCATTTGCAAACAACTGCTGGCAATTTGGATTCTAACTGAGCATCCAGGAAAGGTGACTTACAAGCCAGCCACGATCAGCAATTCAATCTGGTGGTGGAGGAGGAAATCACATCCTGACTTATGCTCCTATAAAGGCAAGAGGAAGATGAAACCAACCAACCAATCATATCTGAATCCCCAGTATATTTTCAATCCATTCTTTTTCTGAGCATACGACTCTGTTTCAAGACCGTTTCATCAAGGAGGTTTTCTCCACGACACGAGTTTCACTTTCAAGTCCCTTGTCCTGACCGAGACTTCCCAAGAGCATGAAGCAATTCCTTGTCCCCAACAAAACAAAAAAACACCTTTATTATTTACTGTGATTCTACTCATTCACATCCAGCAAAGTCTTTCACAGGGAGGATTTACAGTCACAGACCTTATCTGGCTTGGAGAGCTGCCAGGCCGATATCTGCAAACCTTGGCAAGGAGTCTCAAAGAGTCATGAACCAATAAGCAAACTAATTGCCTCCTGCAAACTCCACTCCCCTTTCACTCCTCTATATTTACACTGGGAGGGGCCATTCACCATCCACTCGTGGCCTTACTCCCAAGTGACCCCTGTTCTTTAGCTGTTCTCTCCGTCTGGCAACTCTGTGCATGTGCACACTGGGAACAGGTTCTAGCTGTTCGCCTGCCTCATTGATGTCTGACTCGTAAGGCAGCTGATAATGGCAAGAGACAGCTAATGCCTCCGACGCAGAGCCCTCATCAGAGCCTTCCCCAGACTCCAGGACTGACCATGTTCCTCCCAACCTCCTCGCTGTCGAATCTGCTGCCAGCTCTGCTGGCTGCTGGCAGGCCACAACGCCTTCAAAGTTGCCTGAATAGCCTTTTAAGACAGGGGTCTCCAACCTTGGCAACTTAAGTTGCCAAGGTTGGAGACCTCTGTTTAAGAAGATCAGAAGGTAACACAAGCTTGGAGAGAAGAACTTTTGGTGACACCATCAGTCTTCCTTCTTTTCAATATTAGGCTAAAAACGGGCAACATTTTTTCAGACTATGGATTGTCTTTGACCATTTCCCTCATGAGGTCCTGCTGGGACATTCCTAGTGATTCAAGATGATAGGATTTAATCTTCTTTAGACTTTGTGGGTTTCAAAACTAATAGGCATTAAATAGCCATGAGTTTTTCCTAGCAAATTTGAGACACCTAAATTTTCACCCTCAATTTGACATGCATTCTCTCCCTCTCCCATCCCCCCAACCTTCCCCTCCAAATGCAGACAGAAATCTATCCCTTCTCTATCACAATCATCTGCCCTCTGAAGGGCCATCTCCTTTCTTCCTCCAGCCCTTGGGTTAGAGTGGTAGTGTATTTGTGTGTTTTTACTGGATGCTTTTTCTTTTGGTGTGTGGGTGATGTTTTCTTGTTGTTCAAATTGTATTGCTGTTGTTGTTCAAAAAAAATTTTCCCTGTACATTTCTCAGAGACATTATAGAGTTGGGCAGCCTTATAAATTCCTTAAATAATAAGAAACAAAGAAACAAACCAACCATTTTGCTGCAGAATTTCATTGGCGATTATGATTTACATTTTATCAAAGTCGAAATAAACAAGTCACATGTTCTTCAAAGAATCAAAATGGAACCAGAAGGCCATTTAACAAAAATATGTAATATGTCCCTAAGAAAAGCATCGGAGAACTGGGAAATATGAAGTGTAAAACCAATTTAAGGAGAATTACGAGAAGTTAGTTTAATTTGTATTCTGCATGCATTAGGGGGAAATATTAACAATAAGCACATAAATAAGTCTTCTTGAATAAAGCGCTTAATGTGGCTATTGTAGAAATTCTCACACCAAATTTTAACAAAGTCAACAACCCCAGATTTACTTGATCGTTATCAAAACTTTGGGGACAAAATTAGGAATTTCAGGTAAGAAAATAATCCTGTCTGTATGTTAGTAAAGAGGAAAAAAAACAAAATTAAACAGTTTTCACAGAAAACAAATTATTCACCCCTGGATTCAGAGGCGAGCAGTGCTTTACTCCAGATATAAATGATACCAAGTTAATTTAGGAAGTTTTAGAAAACAAATCAACCAAGAAATCTCCAAGCTCTAGCAGAAGTTGTTCAAAATTGAGAAATGGATATTAAAATGGCAAATGAAATGCAGGATAAATAAGCACAAATACAATGGTGCAACCAGTGGTGAGCTGCTGGCGGTTCGGACTGGTTCAGGCGAACTGGTAATTCTGATGATCAGTTGGTCCTGATCAGTTGGCATCTGCCCTATCTTGTCCTGCATTCCTTCTTTCTGGCTCAGCTGATTCACACGGCCACAGCTGATTTCTGCGCCTCCACTTTTCGGTTCCACCATAAAACCGTGCTCGGACTAAACCTGCTCAACAAAAACCGTGTAGCTGACGTCATCAACAGGGTGACAACAGCGCGGAGACAGAAGCACGCTGTAAACGCTAAACCTAAATTAACCCCTAAACCTAAACCTAACCCCCTTAAACCTAATCCTAATCTAACCCTAAACCTAACCCTTAACCTAACCCTAAACCTAACCCTTAACCTAACCCTAAACCTAATCCTAACCCTTAACCTAACCCTAAACCTAACCCTAACCCTAACCCTTAACCTAACCCTAACCCTAACCCTAACCCTAACCCTAACCCTAACCCTAACCCTAACCCTAACCCTAACCCTAACCCTACCCTAACCCTAACCCTAACCCTAACCCTAACCCTAACCCTAACCCTAACCCTTAACCTAACCCTAAACCTAACCCTAAAACTAACCCTAAACCTAACCCTTACCTTAAGTTGAATTGGCTTGCTTTCAAAGCGCTATTTAAAGTACCCTTCTTTCTCCGCGCTGGCTGTTGTCGCCCTGTTGATGACATCAGCGATGTGGTTTAATCGGGCGCGGCTTAGTCGAGTGCAGTTTTGACGGGTCATGCCACTTTTCTACTTACTGGGGTTGCCTTAGAAGGGAAGCAGCTGAGTGTCAAATTGCTGTATTTTGAACGCTGCAGGCAAGTGTGTTAGGTGCGTGCATGTGCAAAGCACACAATCACCGAACTGGTTGTTAAACCGGTTGCAGCCCGCCCCCGGGCGCAACTAAAGCAATATTTTTAATTTCACATCCATGCTGAAGATGACTGATCAGAAGAGTGGTCTTGAAGACATGGTGGACAGCTCAGTGAAAACGCTGACCTCAGAGAGTTACTGCTATAAGAAGACAATTCTGTTCTCAGGATCATTGGGAAAGGAAAAGAAGATTGCCAATATCTTAATTGATAAATCTACTGTTTTCCGGAGGAATTTTGCAGGATTAGCCAGGATTGGGTATTGTGATGTCCAATTGGCCTCGAGACAGAGTTGATTTGAAGCCACGCCTCTGTGCTCCTTGCTTATGGTTCCAGTTTCAACTCTGTCTGGCCGAAGAAAGAAAAGTGCTTTTGGTTCCTGATTCTTCCAAAAACAATCCGGTGCCATCCCTGCAAATTCCTTCTCCCTGCCTTCTTCCCCTTGCCTCCATCTGATAACTGGAAGCCTCCCCTTGGTGTAGCTCACTCCCGGCCGCCAGTAGGGATTTAAAAGTTGTTTCTTGGGACTTAGAGGCAGGATGCCATTACGGGGCCATTTTGGGGCCTCAATTCCCACGGGCCACATGGGCTGGGCAGAGGCTACTACGAAGCCCCAGTTTTCATTCCTGCCTTCCGGGGTGACCATTATTTTTGTAGCAGTGGCAGCGGCAAGGCCCCGCAGGTCCAGAGCGATGCCAGGAGGCCCGGAGTGGCGCAGGACAGCGAGGGACCATGTGGCGTGCCACGTGGTGCTGCTGGCAGCCGCGTGGCTTGCAAAATGGGCAGGAAAGGTCTACCAGAGGCTTGATTTCGTCACATGGAGGCCGTGAGTGATTGGGGGAAGCTGTTGTTTTTCTGACGGGCTGAGCTTGGTGGAGCCCTGGCCTGGTGCCATGGCAGATGCAGAGGAGAAGCCGGATCCCCCCATTGTCCCCTGGGGAGGGGACCTCAGTGGGGCCCGATGATGCCCACATCCTCGTGAGACTGTGAAAAACTACAGCAGCTGGAAAATCCTCCAAGGCTTGAGTACACCTGAGGAGGTGTGTACTCATCAAGATCTCAACAAGCTGGTTGCTGTTGCTCAATTCTCTGCAGACACCACTCTGCATGCCATGAAGTATGCCTCACGGGCAATGCTGGCCTTGGGGACCTCCCAACGTCTTTTGTTCCCAAGGTTAACTCCCTTTTCCACAGGTCGCAGAAGGTGGTTATTACCGGATTTTTGTCCGGACCCGTCTAATGCTAGGGGAGAGCCTTTTGGCAGTGGCTGGATGTCAGGCGTGCCTTGTGCATTTACCTGAGGCACATAGAGGGCCTCGGGAAGTCTGAGGAGCTCTTCGTTTCCTTTTATCCGTCTTTCCCTGGGGAAGAGGGTGTCCTCCTCAGCTATAGGGAGGTGGATCAAACTGGCCATCTCATTGGCCTATGAGGTTCAGCACCTTCCGATGCCCCAGGGCATAACAGAACAGTCTACACCAGGAGTGCGGCTACCTTGGCAGCCTGGGCCACACAGGCGCCTACCGTGGAGATTTGCAGGGCGGCTACGTGGGCGTCCCCGTCTCCTTTTATCAGGCACTACAGGTTAAACACATTTGCATTGGCTGATGTGGCGTTTGGTCGTAGGGGTGTTGACAACAGGGGTAGTGCATGAGGGGCCCAGGACCAATAGTGCCCCCCCCCTGAGGGACGTTTAACTTGGGTATGTCCCAATCCTGGCGAATCCTGCAAAAGTCCTCCAGAAAATGACAGTTGGTCTTACCTGAAACTGTTGTTTTAGAAGGTTTTGCAGGATTAGCAGGTTCCTGCCCTAGCGTTGGTCCAGGGGTTTGGGGAAGTTCAGGGGGTAGGGCCAGTGGTGGGTTTCAAAAATTGTTCGAACCTACTCTGTGGGTGTGGCCTCCTTTGTGGGAGTGGCTTGCCGCCCATGTGACCGGATATGAAGATGCCGACGACACTTGTCAGAATCACCTTAAATTACCTCACACACAGCACTGGCATGCATAAGAATAGGATGTAAACTTGTTTTTTTAAAAGGGATCTTTGGTTTGCGTTTAACACAACTTCAACACACGCAATGTTCTGATTGCACCACAAATGCAGTAGTCATCCTTACCTTTCACAGAGGCACTGAGTTTTATAAATATGAGCATGATAGTGTAGAATAATCATATCCAAGGACCAGTAGTGGGTTTCAAAAAATTTTGGAACCTCTTCTGTAGGTGTGGGCCTGCTTTCCGGGTCCACTGGTGGAACCTCTTCTAACCGGTTCGGTAGATTTGACGAACCGGTTCTACCGAATAGGTGCGAACTGGTAGGAACCCACCTCTGGGGTAGGTGTGTTCCCTTATGACTTGTTTCAAGTGTTTTGCAGTGGTCCTGACTCGTTGAAACTGGGAACGAGAAGCAAGGAGCACAGAGGCGTGGCTTCAAATTAACTCTGTCTCGAGGCCAATTGGACATCACAATACCCAATCCTGGCTAATCCTGCAAAGCCTCCTAAACAAGAGTTCAGGTAAGACCAACTGTCATTTCAGCCATGTCTCCTCAAAAACACACTTGGAAAGAATGCTGAAATGACCCAACAAAATGGTCAAGAAACATGAGCAATTTTTTCTAGGATAAACAGTAATATGTGTAAGCTTTGTAGCTTAGAAAAATGGGAGCAGACACAATGTAAGTGTATGTAGTTATTCATGCTGTGGAAAATGATCCAGGGATAGCCAGTAATGTATATCTTTAACATCAATAGGCAGTTGGTCTGTCTGTCTGTCTCTCTTTCTTTCTTTCTTTCTTTCCTTTCTTCCTTTCTCTCTCTCTCTCTCTCTCTCTCTTTTCGTTTCTTTCTTTTTCTCTCTCTCCCTCCCTTTCCTTCTCTCTTTCTTCTTTCTTTCTCCTTCCTTCCTCTCGCTCTCCCTCACCCTTCCTTCCTTCCTTCCTTCCTTCCTTCCTTCCTTCCTTCCTTCTTTCCTTTACTACACATTTTCTACTTTACTATTTTTCATACTGGAGGAAAAATACTGTCAATTAATCCCCCAGTTTCAAGTGCACCTATCTTTAGCAGCATTAAGTTTAATAGGCCTTTACTTCTTTACTGTCGCTATAGGCCTTGTCATTAGCCCCATTAAAAGCAGCATGGCTCGTTTCGTATTAAGAGAATTGTTTTTAAGTTATTAAGGTTCTTCGTGTGTGTTTGATTAAGCAAGCAAATACACAGCCATGGATTTGAATTTCGTACATTTATGGATGAAAAGAAGAGCAGGGAGATTTCTTACATTTATGAAAACAGGAGCCAATCCAATGCCTAAACTATTTATAGAGGAAGACTTACAATCACAATCGGAAAACTTTTTTTTATTATGGTTGTTAAGTGAATCCTTGCAGTTGTTAAGTGAATCAAGCAGTCATTAAAAAAACGCTGCTTCCTTCATTGACTTTGCCTATCAGAAGCCATCTGGGAAAGGGTGCAAATTTGTGGACACAGGACCTCAAGATTCTGAGAAAGTTGTACATATCAAGCCGGTTGTCATACCCCTATCAGCCACTTTTGGCCTCCTGAAGCCCCACCCCCGCATTCCATTTTGTGAAAAATGGGCCGTTTGTAGCAAAAACGGAGGTATTTTTGCCTTCCCCCACTCCCACAGCACTCTGCAGGCTTCAGTGGGGCTGGGGAAGGCAAAAACACCCGTAATTTCTGCAAAATATGGCCCATTTTTCACAAAAACAGGGTGTTTTTGCTTTCCTCCAGCCCTGCTAAATCTTGCAGATTGCTCCTGGAGGCCGAGGAGGACAAAACTTTTTTTATTACTTACCCTCTTTGAAATTTTGGTGCATATTATATATCGGTGCATCCTATAGTCCAAGAAATACGGTATATTATGGCGAGAGGAGCATTTTAAATTCCTCATGAGTGGGTATAAAAGCATGTTATCCCTAGCCTGGCATCCATTTACCTCATTATTTATTATTTATTAATAAGGTTGATGGGGCTACCCAACTCTAATGTCATTGTTGAGGGTGGGATTAGGCAAGAGAAAAGCCAATTAATTATGAAGAACCTTTTCTTCCTACTTAAAGTTAAAACATATAGTATTTAGGAGGACAATGTTTGCAGTAATCAGCTTAAGGGTGCATAACTATGTGTAGAGTTCTAGTCATTCCTTAGCAATATAGAAGAAAGACACATTGAACCAACAGCTTTGATTACTGTCACTCAGCATGAAAAAGATTGCGGTGATAGAAAAGGAATTTTCTGTCCCTAGGCTGTCAATAATGAATTATTATTTACACTATCACACTCCTGCTTACCAATTTCCAAGGGTTTGTTTACATTCTGATCCTTTGTTCAGCAACCATCTTTAACATCTTGATGACCTTCTTCAGTCTATCACTATACTGGCATCAATAGGGTAAGACTATCATCCAATATGTGCATGTATTAAGGCAGATAGATTCAAGGCAAGGAAGGCTAGGCACAGGGGGCAAATATCAGGGGAAACTATAAGAAAGGGAAGATGGCTTTTAAAAATGGGTACCAGATCTTAAGAACCATCATCCTTGAAATCAGTGGTAGGATACAATTTTTTTTATTACCGGTTCTGTGGGTGTGGCTTGGTGGGCATGGCATGGCTTGGTGGGCATAGCTTGGTGGTCTTGGCAGGGGAAGGATACTGCCAACTCATAAGCATTTGCATGTTTGTTATCAAGTTGCCATGGTGATGAAGGGGGGGGGGGACAACATTTCATGCATACCATCGGCTAGAGTTGGATCCAGATTACTACAGCAGGCTTGTGAGGTGTGCATCTCATTGGTGAATGTGATTTATGACACAGACTGAGGGGAGAGAAGAAACAGGGGGCAAAGTTCAGCCATAAATTAAATGAGGTCAGATCTGACTGCAACGGGGTATTGCTGAAATGGAGTTCCTAATAAATGAGTGATTCTTTTGAAACCTTGGCTCAGGGCTCATGAATTAATTAGGGCATCTTTCGGAAACCTGACAGATACTGCAAAATCCCCATTTCCTCCCCACTCTTAGGGAAGGTTTACTGCAAAATCCCCTTTCCCTCCCCACCCACTAACTTGTTTTCCATCTCCGTTCTCCTGTGCAGGGCAACCAAAAGAAGGCCCAGGTGATCAGCTGGGACGCAGGAGGCAGCGACTAGGTGGGGGGGGGGGCAGGGCCAGTCAGGGTGGTAGTTTGCCATTCTCCTCCGAACTACTCACAATTTCCACTACCGGTTCTCCAGAACTGGTCAGAACCGGCTGAATACCACCTCTGCTTGCAACATGCTTTTTCTTGGAACCAATGCCTGCATGCTCTGCTAAAAGGAGAGTTGCTAATTAAAATGCGAAGAAATTGGCATCAAGTTCTTAGTCACCACCAGTGATACAGCTGAACACCTGGTGGAAATAACTTGAAATACCTTTCAACTGAAGTTGAGGCAAGATACAAATAACTATTTATCAGACTCTGAATTAATTATGGATTCTCGGGCGGGGGGAAAGAAACCCGACATATATATTGATAAGCAGTGCATAAAGCTACGGAGTATTATAAAGAATCCGCACTCCTCTGAAGCGACCACTGATGGAGGAAGGCTGATTTCCTGACCCACATAGGTTGCTTTCTACACACAATGATGATGGTCAGGATGAAGAGGGAGGGAGGGATGGAGGGAGCTAGGCATATTTCTCATCGTGCCTTTTTTGCCAGATTAAAGTATATGCAAGGGGAAGTATATAGTATATGCTAAAGAAGAATTGTGTTTCAGTTCCATCTGAAGCAGGGTTTCAATTTTTTTTTACTACTGGTTCGGTGGGAGTGGCTAGATGGGGGCATGTGAGTGGGTGAGCATGGCCAACTTGACATCATTCACACACACTCAATCACATGACCCCCCTCACCAAGCCATGCCCACCAAAACAGTGGCAAAAAGTTTTGAGGGGGGGGGGTGATCCAGCCTTGACAGAGCTAAGGGAGTTCCTGCAAACTACCCAGTAAGAAAAAAAGTTTTTGTCCTCCCCGGCTCCCAGGAACACTCTACAGGCTTCAGCAGGGCTGGGGGAAAGGCAAAAATGCTCCCGTTTTTGTGAAAAATGGGCAAAAACAGGCCGTTTTTCACAAAAATTGAGGCATTTTTGCCTTCCCCCAACCCTGCTGAAGCCTGCAGAGTGCTTCCGGAGACTGGGGGAAGCAAAACGCCTCTGTTTTTGCGTAAAACAGTCCGTCTCTGGGACCACTCTGGCCTGGCATGTACACACATTAAAAAAGGGGGGGGGGTAATTTTTTTCAATGAAGATTGTTCTGCGCATGTGCAGAACTGAAAATAAAGATGGTGGCACCCAGGAGAGAATGGTACGGTCACGAGTCTGGCTGAGTTACTACCTATTCGGCCGAATCAGTCCCGAACTGGTAGGAACCCACCTCTGATCTGAAGTCAGGTTAATAGCAATAGCATAGCAGTTAGACTTATATACAGCTTCATAGGGCTTTCAGCCCTCTCTAAGCGGTTTACAGAGTCAGCATATCGGCCCTACAGTCTGGGTCCTCATTTTACCCACCTCAGAAGGATGGAAGGCTGAGTCAACCCTGAGCCGGTGAGATTGAACAGCCGAACTGCAGAACTGCAGTCAGCTGAAGTAGCCTGCTGCAGTGCTGCATTTAACCACTGCGCCACCTCGGCTCTTGATAGGGACATTCCCTAAATTTCCATCAAGCTTCCAAGTCTCTCCATTGTAATTAACTGTGCTCAAGGTAATGATTTTCAGATTCCAGGTCTTTTTTTTTTCTTTTTTCTTTTTAATATATATATTTTATTATGTTTTCATTCTATACAATCACATATTTACTGTGCTTAATCAGGGCATATAACATTGAGTAATAACACGGCCTCACTTATATAGAAAATACCCTCTACATCTACGCCTACTTCCCCTCCCCTTCTTCTAACCCTACCCTATACTCCTCTAATCCATTCCCTCCCTCCTTCTCCTCCTCCTCTCTCTCACCCTCTCCACCCTCCTCTTCTTTCACTCGCTCTTTCCTTCGGTATATTCTATACCTTCCAGTATATTCGGTTTGTTCTATTTTCGCACTAACATTGAAAAGCCACGTATACAAATGCAATCATGGAATGTTAACAATATTGTATTTCCCCCCTCCCGCCCTCCCCCTAAATCCCCCCACCTCCCTTCCCTCCCCCGACTTCCCAAAGACCATACGTGGTATAACTTTTTGGACAATCACAGTCTAAAATATCTCTACATTGAACTCAGCTTCTTACTGTTACCCAAATTTTAAACAATTAAGTTGTTACTGATTACTAAGCATAAGCTATCTGGAGTTTCTTAGTCCCATATTTACTTTTTATGTAATCAATCCATTTTTTCCAGTCTCGTTTATATCTCTCGTTTGAATGTTCTTTGAGATATGCTGAAATTTGGCCATTTCGGCTAAGTTCATAACTTTCAAAGTCCATTCTGAATTGTAGGTAAATCTTTCTTCTTCCAATACTGTGCCACCAAGAGTCTTGCTGCCGTTATTAAGTACAGAACCAAATTAGTCTCTGCTGCTGTAAAGTCAATACATATACCCAGTAAAAACAACTGGGGGGTGAATTTTATCCTTCTTTTGAAAATGTTTTTGCAGGATCCACCATATTTTATCCAAAATGCCTTGACATTACGACATGTCCACCATATATGAAAATATGTAGCATCACAAGAACCACATCTCCAACATTTAGGTTGAACATTTGGATACATAGAGGCAAGCTTTTTAGGATCTAGGTGCCATCTATAAAACATCTTATAAAAATTTTCTCTCAAGTTTTGTGCTTGTGTAAATTTCACATTTCTTACCCAGATTCTTTCCCATGTTTCAAGCATTATGGTTCCTCGATATTCTGAGCCCATTTTATCATACAATCCTTAATCAGTTCCGTTTCAGAATCCATCTGTATTAGTACATTATATATCCTCTTTATGTGCATTGAGCTTTGATCTCTTATTTGTTTAAACAAATTATCCTCAACTTTTACAAAGCCAATTTTTGATCTGTTTTCCACCTAGCCTGTAGTTGACCATACTGAAACCACGTTTGAACTACCTTCTCTTCTTTAAGTACCTCTAAAGATTTTAGTTGCATCACCCCTCTTTCTGAGATAAGAAGTTGTCTATAGGTGGTTCTATCATGTTTTTGTTCTACATTCATATTTTCAATTGCATGTCTAGGAATTGCCCACATGGGCACTTTATCATTTAATTTTTGTTGATATTTTTTCCAAACCCGCAATAAAGCATTTCTTAAGATAGGATTTTAAATTTCTTATCCATTTTTTTGTTAAATAACAGGTAAGCATGCCAACCATATAACAAGTCATATCCCTCGATATTCAAAATTCTGTCATTAGTTAGATGAATCCAGTCACTAATTGCAGATAATGCCACTGCGTCGTAGTATAATTTTAAGTTAGGTAATTTCAATCCTCCTCTTTCACGTGCATCTTGCATTATTTTCATCTTTACCCTCGGCTTCTTTCCTGCCCACACAAATTTGTTAATACCCTTCTGCCATTCTGAAAGATTCGCATCTCTTTTAGTATTGGTAACATTTGAAAAAGAAATAAAAATTTTGGTAAAATGTTCATTTTTACTGCCGCTATTCTACCCAGCAAGGACAAATGCAATTTTTCCCACCTTTTCAACTCCAACTGTATACTATGCCAAAGTGGTTCATAATTATGCTTATATAATTTCCCATTTGAGATTAAAATATTAACTCCAGGTTCCAGGTCTTTTCTGAACTGTTTTCTCTGTCTCTTTGGAAACCCTTTCTTCGCAGCCAAAGTGTTTCAGTCATGGGCATTTCAGATTATAAAATCCTTGTTCAGGTTGGATTTAAAAACTGCTTTTCAATTTATTTATTTTTTTCCCAGAATTGTGAAGCTCGAAAGATAACACAAACAACAGCAGCCGGTATCTATATGTAGAAAATGTAATAATGGTGTAGAAATTTTCTGCTATCGGCTTCTTTGGTAAGAAGAACTTGTCAAGCTTGCCTAGAGCCCTGGGTATTCCTTGGTGGTCTCTGAGGCCTAACTTTGTTGAGCTCCAGTCTTCCAAGGTCAAGACAGGTGTTGTCACCTGCTCAGACCGAACTTATCAAACCAATACAATATGCTATAAAGTGGTAGTAAAGCAAAAGAGAAAAGCATTTTTATATGCTTATATTACAATAAAGACAGTGGTGAAATTTATTTATTTTACTACTGGTATGTGGTCGTGGCTTGGTGGGTGCGTTGTGGCTTGGTGGGCGTGGCAAGGGAAGGATACTGCAAAATCTCCATTCCCACTCCACTCCAGGGGAAGGATACTGTAAAATCTCCATTCCTTCCCCACTCCAGGGGAAGGATACTGTAAAATATCCATTTCCTCCCCACTCCAGGGGAAGGATACTGTAAAGTTTCCATTCCCACCCTACTCCAGGAGAAGGATACTGTAAAATCTCCATTCCTTCTCCACTCCAGGGAAAGGATACCGTAAAATCTCCATTCCTTCTCCACACCAGGGGAAGGATATTATAAAATCTCAATTCCTTCCCCACTCCAGGGGAAGGATACTGTAAAATCTCCATTGCTTCTCCACTCCAGGGGAAGAATACTGCAAAATCTCCATTCCTTCTCCACGCCAGGGAAGGATACTATAAAATCTCCATTCCTTCCCCACTCCAGGGGAAGGATACTGTAAAATCTCCATTCCTTCTCCACTCCAGGGGAAGGATACTATAAAATCTCCATTCCCTCCCCACTCCAGGGGAAGGATACTGTAAAATCTCCATTGCTTCTCCACGCCAGGGGAAGGATACTATAAAATCTCCATTCCCTCCCCACTCCAGGGGAAGGATACTGCAAAATCTCCATTCCCTCCCCACTCCAGGGGAAGGATACTGCAAAATCTCCATTCCTTCTCCACTCCAGGGGAAGATACTGTAAAATCTCCATTCCCACCCCACTCCAGGGGAAGGATACTGCAAATCTCCATTCCCATCCCATTCCTGGGGAAGGATACTGTAAAATCTCCATTCCCACTCCACTCCAGGGGAAGGATACTGCAAATCTCCATTCCCACCCCACTCCAGGGGAAGGATACTGCAAAATCTCCATTCCTTCTCCACGCCAGGGGAAGGATACTATAAAATCTCCATTCCTTCCCCACTCCAGGGGAAGGATACTGTAAAATCTCCATTCCTTCTCCACTCCAGGGGAAGGATACTATAAAATCTCCATTCCCTCCCACTCCAGGGGAAGGATACTGTAAAATCTCCATTCCCTCCCCACTCCAGGGGAAGGATACTGTAAATCTCCATTCCTTCTCCACTCCAGGGGAAGGATACTGTAAAATCTCCATTCCCACCCCACTCCAGGGGAAGGATACTGTAAATCTCCATTCCCACTCCACTCCAGGGGAAGGATACTGCAAAATCTCCATTCCCACCCCACTCCAGGGGAAGGATACTGCAAAATCTCCATTCCCATCCCATTCCTGGGGAAGGATACTGCAAAATATCCATTCCCTCCCCACTCCAGGGGAAGGATACTGCAAAATATCCATTCCCTCCCCACTCCAGGGAAGGATGCTGCAAAATAGCCATTCCCTCCCCACTCCAGGGGAAGGATACGGCAAAGTATCCATTCCCACTCCACTCTGGGAACTGCCAGAGGTGGCATTTGCCAGTTTTCCAAACTACTCAAAATTTCTGCTCCGGCCCTCCAGAAGCTGTCAGAACCTGCTGGATTTCACCCCTGAATGTAGAGTAAAATATATAAAACAGAAAAAAAATAAGAAATACGAAGAAGAAGGAAACACTGTTATGGGTGCAGAAAAGGGAAACCAAAGGGGGGGGGGGAGAAGTAGTAACTTCTGAGTTTCTTTGGTATAGATACAACTATAGATACAATACACTCTTACTTCAGATTAACTATAACACAGGTTTCTTTGAAATCATAAATAGTTTTGATTATAAAATGCCAAAATTAAAGTTTCATTTCTTTTAGTTTCAAGCAAAAATAAATAAATCCCAAACTGCTTTCACGTGGAAGCAAAACTAGATCATGTGTTTTCTTAAAGTAATTAATTTCAACCATTTCTATCAGCTCCATTAATGTGACCATCCATTCTTTTAATCTGAAAATCTGTAAATGCAGGAAACCAATCTTTATTGTAAAATAAAAATCGAGGCAAGGTGGAACCAAATTTAGTCCATGGCAGCATCGGATTCCACATCAGGGCCACACAGAGAAGGCCCTGTACCATGTAGGTGACTACACTCTCAAACAATGGTGGCCTTAAATCCATTTTGAGATACCATTTTAAGAACACAAACAATGAAATGAAATGAAGAGGAAGAGAAGAACTAAGCCAAACCTTGTTAGTCTTCAGGGGAAGTTTAAGACCTGGCCATGCCTGTGGACATTTGGGCTAAGATATCAGGTAACCCCATCTGCGTGATTTAATATAGCTTGGTGAGCTCTAACTATGGATTTGGTTGCTGTTCTTTCATTTTTTTTAAAGTGGCAATTCTGTTTTTAGTTGAGTTTCACTTTTGTACATCAAGTGACCACAAAAATCCAAGATAGGTACCTTGTTTCCCTGAAAATAAGACTGGGTCTTATTTTCTTTATACCCCTCAAAATAAGCATTTGGCCTTATTTTCAGGGAGGTCTTATTATTTTTGAGGTGCAGGAAGCAGCGAGCGTGGTCACCTCATGGCTGCTGCTGTGTTGCAAAATTTTCAGGGAGGGCTTATTTTTTTGGGAGGGCATATGTGCTCAAAAGCCTGATTGGGCTTATTATCCAGGGAGGTCTTATTTTTCAGGGAAACAGGGTAGATAGAGGCTGATTACAAGAGTTAAAAAAAACCAGTGGCAGAACTTGGAGACAGAGTCAAAAGAGGAATCAGGCTAGAGTTTCTATGTAGCCACAAATGAACTAAGTACAACTCCCTAATCGTTAATTGAATAGGTTCCTGTTCTGACCCCACTCGTCCTACACCAAAGCACACCGAGATAAAGATCCTTCAAGGATTTATTAACACACAGACTAGCCCTTGGCAACAATCCAGCACAGACTAGACGTGGGCAGCAATCCAGCACAGACTAACCTTGGCAGCAATCCGCCTGCCAAGCTAGCCACAAGAGTTCTCTAGCTCTAGTGAATACGTTGACTCCTGCAAAGGGTCGTGTGCACAATCATTCCTTTTATAGTCTTGAGAGGAGCCTAATTACCACCAGCTGAGTGCAATTATCTCCTGTAACTGCGTAACTGTTCTTTATGCCTATTAGCTCTCCGTTGCTGGGCATCAAGGACCAATTCCCTTGTCTCCTCTGCACTGCCCAATGCATGATGTCAGGATCACGCTCTCTTGTCTCCTCCCCACTGGTCCAAGGCTCAGGCGCCTCCTGGTGGCCAACCAACCTCTCTGCGCCCTGCTCGGAGTCAGAACCCTGTCCAGGGTCCTCCCCATCCTCCAGAGCCGACTCATAGGGCTCCTCGCTGTCGGAGACTGGTGGCAGCTCCAACGGCTCCTGCTGGGCCACAACAGGTTCCTATGCACAGTCATCCACAATAAGTGAGCTTCGTTGGAACTTCACCTGTTGTCCTGGTCTTTCCACGCCTGGCAACTGCTGAAGATTTTAATGGCTATGCTTTTAGACTAAACAAAGTATCATTTCTGTAAAGTGGCAAGAGGTGAATGTTTTAAGACTGGCTGAGTGATTCTCTGACTGCTTGTGTGCAGATCTGCTGATATTATATTGGAGTATACGACGGGAAGCTACTGGTTCAAGTCACATTTTCTGCTCTTGTCCTGGGTAGGCATCCAAAAGGCCAAATGAGGAAGCTGCTGTAATTCAAAGAAGAAGTGGGGGTGGGGGGAACTGGCATCGGTTGCCACAAGGCCCCTTTGCACTTGTTGCCAATTGGTTTTTGAGAAGACTGCTCTTCCAGTCTGATTCATCACCTTTTTTTATTTATATTTTGCTGCCCTCATTAATTCCTGATGATAACCTTCTCAATTGACAGGCTGAGGCGCTGTGTCAGATTAAACGTTACACACAAATAAGTAGCTAATGGCAGATCTAAAAAAGCTGCAGCCGTCCTGGTTCCCCCCCCCCCCATTTTCCCTGATTATAAAGATATCTGCATAATGTATGAACTCAAGCATTATTGCTGTTAAATAATGCACAAATATTCTCCCATCTGCAATGCATCCTATGTCCTCATCATGAATCATTCTGAGTGTATCATTCAGCTGGTTCTGTTTTCTCCCTTCTATTGCAAAATGAAGTTAGTACTCCACATAGATAAGCATTTGGCTCAGCGAGGTCGCTTCACCAGAAGCTGGCTAAAACTCCAAACTGGAAATGCAGTTCTGCATTATTAAATGAGCCAAGTTGTCCTCTTTCAGAATGCATTATCATCAAAATACAACATTAGCATTCCAAAAATGTCAAAAAGGGACAGAGGTTCATCCCTGAACGCATCATTATCTGCCAAGACTGAAGTGGAAAGAAACTAACGTTTTTGTAACGGAGGTTGAAGCCAAAGAAAGTTTCTCAGGTACCAATGTACCAATATTTTAAATATATTCCTCTTGAAGGCTGACACAGTGAGGCTCCGTCCTACATCAAAAGCAACGGAGACAATCTGATCTCTTCTGATTTGGAGCCTTAGTCGTGTACCCCAGATTAAGACCAAGGATTGCTTTGTTTTTTAACGCTTCTCTTCCCCTGGATTACCATTAGGCGCTAATTAGGCATTTGCTATCTTCACCAGTTCTGCAATAAAGCTAGAAAAGAGAATCTCTGGAACAGAACAACAGCGAGCGTTATCAAAACAATGTCAGTGATTAAACGGGTGCTGGTTGTATATTAATTTCGCCCCACTGAGCTTTGAGTTCAATAAAGAATGGTGGGGCAAGGAGAATAGTTGTGGCACGACAGTCCAGAGATAGCCAAGTAATATTTAGCTGTACTTATTAAAGCTTTGATATCAGAGCAGAGGCACCGGTACAAGGAGGGGCGTATCAAAGAGAAGCAAATGGTGAGAGCAGCATCATGTTGTCCAACCCTTTTGTATATGTGTTGTGACATCACTGTTCTGACCTAGGCTTCCCCAAAAAGCATGAGGCAGAATCCTGGTCCCAAATAAAAAACCCTTTTATTAAACGAATATTTGTTTGTTTGTTTGTTTGAAGTTTATTTGTATGCCGCCCTTTTCCCTGGGGGGACTCAGGGCGGCTCACAACCCAAAGGGGAGGGGGGAGAGAAACTTTTAACATATAAGACAATACATAATTAAAAACACAACATTCATACCATTCGGGCGGGTTACAGTCTTAGCCCCAGGCCTGACGGGATAGCCAGATTCTGAGGGCTGTGCGGAAGGTCTGGAGGGTGGTGAGGGTACGAATCTCCACGGGGAGATCGTTCCATAGGGTCGGAGCTACCACCGAGAAGGCTCTCCTCTGCGTAGTTGCCAGTCGGCATTGACCGCAGATGGAACTCGGAGGAGGCCTAATCGATGAGATCTAATAGGGTCGCGTGGAGGTAATTGAATTCCTCTCATTCACATTCAGCAAAGGCCTGGCAAACAGTCTTTTGAAAGTGAATTTATGACCACAGACCTTATCTATCTTGGAAGCTGCCATGTCAATATTTTCCAAATGAGGTGCTGTGCAAGGAAAGACTGGGCACAGAGTCTCTGACATTCACGGACAGATCTTCACACTCCTGAAACAAATCTAACAACCGAACAAATGAATTGTTTCCTGCAAAAAAAACCCTCCCCTTTGGCTCCTCTTTTATTTCCTATGGGAGGGGTCAGTCACCTTCCACCTATGACTTTACTCCCAAGTCTACCTTGATTTCTGAGTTGTTCTTTTCTCTGGCAGCTTTGCACATGCGCACACTGGAACAGGCTCCAACTGTTCCTCTGCCTCACTGCTGTCTAGCTCGGTAGGCATCTGATCACTGCCCATCTCTGCCTCCAGGACTGGCAGAGCCCTCGTCCGAGCCTTCCCCAGCCTCCAGGACTGGCCCATGCTCCTATCCTACCCCCTCACTGTCTGAGTCTGCTGCCAGCTCCGCTGGCCACTGGTAGGCCATAACAATCACACCCAAAATAAAAGGAAGGAAGCTAGGACCTCAATGGTGTGATGCACCATTTGTCAGGCTGATGAAAGCTTCAGATCCTTCAGGCACCTTTGGTTCCTGCCAGTTCTAAGCTCTTCTATAGAAGAGGTTCCACAAATCTACAGTGCCGTTTAGAACCGGTTCCAGCTCCCTCCCCCCGCCCGTCCGCACATCATGAAGATGAAGAGGGAGAGGAGGAATTCTGGGAGTTGAAGTCCACATGTCTTTGTAACTTGACAAGTTTAAGACCTGCACACTTCAATGCCAGAGTTCCTGAGCCAACATGACTGGAGGGAGGAATTCTGGGAGTTGAAGTCCACAAGCTGAAAACCCCTGGGGTTTTTTTTTCCCTAAAGGGTTAGGAGTGCAGGGGTCTTGTAACTTGACAGGTTAAGACTTGTGTGCTTCAAATGCCAGAGTTTCTGAGCCAACAGTTTGGTTGCTAAGCAAGAGCGTTGTTAAGTGAGTTTCACCACATTTTAAAAGTTGGCCATGCCCACCCAGTCACATGGCCGGCAAGCCACTCCTACCCAGTCACATGACCAGCAAGCCACTCCCACAAAGCAGGCCACACCTACAGAAGAGGTTCTAAAAAAATTTGAAACCCACCACTGGGCCAAACCTTACATGCTACTTGAGGAAATATGCAGGAATCACGTCTTCTTGATAATGGTGGGATTCTGCTTTTCTAACCACATCTGGGTATCCAATGATCATGTATTTTTTACAGGTTGATCTCCTGCAATTTAATATCGTGAACGACTGGTACCAAGGTGGCGCAGTGGTTAGAGTGCAGTAGTGCAGGCCACTTCAGCTGACTGTTATCTGCAGTTCAGCGGTTCAAATCTCACCGGCTCAGGTTGACTCAGCCTTCCATCCTTCCGGGGTGGGTGAAATGAGGACCCAGACTGTGGGGCCGATATGCTGACTCTGTAAACCCCTTAGAGAGGGCTGAAAGCCCTATGAGCGGTATATAAGTCTAACTGCTATTGCTATTGCTATTGCTATTGCTTTGCATATCCCAGTTCTAAAGCCTTTCCTCATTAGCAGTTCTTAGGAGAATCTGGGGTATACAGGTAGTCCTTGGCTTACAACTATTCATTTAGTGATAATTCAAAGTTACGACGACACTGGAAAAAGTGAATTTTTCCACACTGACAATCATTGCAGCATTCCCCAGGGTCATATAATCAAAGTTCAGGTGCTTGGCAAACTGGCATGTATTTCCGACAACTGCAGTTTCCTGGGGTTCTGTGATCACTTTTTGCAACTTTCTGGCAAGCAAAATCAATGCAGAAATCCGATTCATTTACCATCCGCATTACTAACTTAACAAGTTAACAACTGCAGCGGTTCACGTAACATATTGTAAAATGGGGTGAAACTCATTTAACAAGTGTCTCGCTTAGCAATTTTGGGCTCAATTGTGGTCATAAGTCAAGGACTACCTATATCAGTGGTGGGTTGCTAATCCCGTTCCAACTGCTACAGTTGGAACAGGGGGGGCCGGCGGCATCCTCGTGCATGCGTGCAGTTCATGCCTGCGTCTTAGCACCTGCGCAATGCTCCAGCTGCTCGTGGAGAATCGCGCAGGGGCTGTATGTGCCATGCGCCTGCGTGGAAGTGCAGAAGCCTTTAAAGACCGGTAAGGAGCGAGGGCAGGCGGGTGGGCCTTCGGCATTCCCAGAAGTTACTTACTTCCGGGTTCACCGACCAACCGGTCCACGCGGACCACCGCGGACCGGTTGAAACCCACCCCTGACCTATATCATGATCTTGGGTGTCTTCCCTATTCTCTGTATTTTTGGCCTGGTTGCTGCTTTGTGGCGCCTAAAAGAGTAGATAAAAGGGTACTTACATCTGGGGATGACACCAAGTGTCAGCACCTCTTCATTGAGCAATTAGGAAAGAAGACCACGAGACTCCATAGGTAGAAATCAAGTGTGCTTTTACTAATTATAAATGATTAGAAGCGTAGCAAAGCGAAGACTGATTATTTAGGCGCGAAAGCGATTGATATATAAAATAACCCATTCCCCACCCCTTGGCATCCCAGTTACAGTCCAATCATAATTCTCCTAAATGTCAGTGTGAGATAACTTCGAAAGGCATCACCAAGATGGAATGTCGGTGCCGTTAGCCTTGGCGGGAACCTCCTCCGCATGCGTAGTCTGACAGGCAGCAGAACTCCAGAATCTTCCTCCAGCACAATAAGTAACCCCTCCCAAATACCATGCCCCCCCTCCCCGTTTCATGGCAGCCGAAGCAGCAGCAAAGCAGAGGCTGACACCAAGTCAGTATTCATGCTGATGGGTGAAATAAAATGCATTGTCAAGCTGTAATACTTAATCAAATATGGTAGGAAGTCATTGATGGTTCCATATGGGAAGAGCTGTCCAAACCTGATAACTATGGATAGCTGTTGCAGTCAGTATTGATCTTCACCAAGAGTGGATTTAGGTCACGCCAAGTATTGGCAGAGGGCTGGCAAGTGTGTCACACTCTTTCTTTAAATCAACAAACCAAACCATAACTTTTTCTTTCCTCAGCCCACACCTTAGCTTTGAATTCTTTGTGATTACTGCAGAGCTACAACTAAATTTTGCATTCAGATCTCAAGCCCCTGGATGCTCCAGCTGAAGCCAATTTTCTATTGCTTTGGGTACGAAATAATAAAGTCTCCAGTGCACATCATCTTTTTTTTAAAAAGTGTGTCATCTTTTATGATTTGTCATTCTAATGCTAAAAGGTGCCTCTTCTAATCTGTGCTCCTAACATTACTTTCCATATATACATTCACTCGTATACGTGCACGTAGAGAGAGCCCATTTACTCTCTCAAATGGATTTTCTGTCGTTTCTGCCTCCCCCCCTCCTACTTACTGTTGTTGATAGTAAAGCAAATACATTTTTAAAAACCTAATAAACTGATACGATGGTTAAAAGGCCGCATTTTTCTAGCACTTATATAAAGTGATTCTGCATATCCTGCAGAACATTGTAAAATGGATCAGATCAACTTTAAATAGAGGTAGAAAATAATGTCACCAGGTCTGCAAATTGTATATACTTGGAAAAATCAGCAAAGCCAAGGCTCTGCAGAAGAATTTGTTGGGTAAACAGATTTTTTTTTTAAAGCCGTGTAGAATGTAAAATCCAAGTCTACAAATGCAGAAAAGGGTATTGTGCAAAGGAGAAGCAAAATGGCTACCGAGGCATATACTGGAGTTAAAAAAGCTAAGAGTTTTTTTCCACATTTATTTATATATTTCTTTAGTTGAAATTCCTTTGATTTTAACCCAAATTTCTTAAGACTCCACTGCTATTTATTTCACATTTTGCTTTGGAATACCATATCAGATTGAGTCCAGCTCTTTGTTTGCTTATTAAAAGAGAGAGAGAATCAATACAGGGGTGGGACAAAACATTTAGGTAAGAAATGTAAAATTTACACAAGCTCAAAATTTGAGAGAGAATTTTTATAAGATGCTTTATAGATGGCATCTAGATCCCAAAAAGGTAGCTTGTACGTATCCGAATTTACAATCTAAATGTTGGAGATGTGATTGTGTTGACGCTACGTATTATCATGTATGGTGGACTTGTAAAAAAGTTAAAGCATTTTGGATAAAAATATGGTGGATTATTCAAAATACTCTTAAAAAGAGGATAAAGTTTACTCCTCAGTTGTTCTTGCTAGATATAATTACAGACTGTACAGTTATAGAGACTAATTTGATTCTGAATTTAATAACGGCAGCAAGATTGTTGGTGGCGCACTACTGGAAGAAGGAAGAATTGCTTACTATTCAAGAATGGACGTTAAAAGTAGTAAACTTAGCAGAGATGGCCAAAATCTCAGCATATTTGAAGAACCATTCAGATGAGAAATATAAGTCGGAATGGAGAAGATGGATTGATTACATTCAAAATAAATATCAGTCTAAGAAATTTCAATTAGTTTATGAATGAACAAGGTATGTTATAATTTATCTAAATTTAGTTTAATAAAAGGGGAGTTAAAGTACAAGAGGTAGGTAGAATGCTATAGTTAGTTAGCTTATGTTAGTGTATGATTGTTAAATATTTATACCTGTATTTTGCTCTGGGAAGTTGGTGGGAGGGAGGGTTGGGGTGGGAGGAGGGAAGGAGAAGAGGAAATATTTGTAAAATTTATTAAAACTTTTCAATAAAAAAAAAGACGGTGGGATTCTATCGGTTCAGACTGGTTCGGGCGAACCGGTAGCTCCGAAGATCAGGTGGAAGCGAACTGGTTCACTCTGATGATCAAATGAACCCACCCGCCCCTATCTTCTCAGCTGAGTCGCGTGGCAGAGGTGGATTGCTGCACCCCAGCTGTTTTCCTCCCCAGCAGTAATGTGGAAAGTACGTTTTCTCAAAACTAGCAATAGCAATAGCAGTTAGACTTATATACCACTTCATAGGGCTTTCAGCCCTCTCTAAGCGGTTTACAGAGTCAGCATATCGCCCCCAACAACAATCCGGGTCCTCATTTTACCCACCTCGGAAGGATGGAAGGCTGAGTCAACCCTGAGCCGGTGAGATTTGAACAGCCGAACTGCTGAACTGCAGTCAGCTGAAGTAGCCTGCAGTGCTGCATTTAACCACTGCGCCAAACTCGGCTCTCTGTGCATGCACGTGCAACAAACCGGTTATTAAACTGGTAGGATCCAACCCTTGAATGAAGATCATGTCTTGGTAAGACCACACCCTGGAATACTGCATCCAGTTTTGGTTGCCACAATATAAAAAAAAAGATGTTGAAATACATAAAAAAGATGTTGAGACTCTAGAAAAGTGCAGAGTAAAGCAACAAAGATGATTAGGGGACTGAAGGCATATGAAGAATGGTTGCAGGAATTGTCTAGTTTAATGGAAATAGGACTGGGGTGACATGATAGCAGCAAGAGCCGAGGTGGCGCAGTGGTTAGGGTGCAGTACTGCAGGCCACTTCAGCTGACTGCTATCTGCAGTTCGGCGGTTCTAATCTCACCGGCTCAAGGTTGACTCAGCCTTCCATCCTTCCGAGGTGGGTGAAATGAGGATCCAGACTGTGGGGCGATATGCTGACTCTGTAAACCGCTTAGAGAGGGCTGAAAGCCCTATGAAGCGGTATATAAGTCTAACTGCTATTGCTAACTGCTATTTCATTATCTAAGGGGCTGCCACAAGGAAGAGGGGGCCAACCTATTCTCCAAACATTTGAAGGCAAAACAAGAAGCAATGGATGGGAACTAATCAAGGAGAGAAGCAACCTAGAACTAAGGAGAAATTGCCTAACATTGAGAACAATTAATCAGTGGAATGACTTGCCCCCAGAAGGTCTGGGTGCCTTCAACACTGGAGGTTTTAAAGAAGAGACTGGACAATGGTATAGAGCAGGGGTGTCAAACTGGTGGCCCAAGGGCCGATTGCATCACACACAGGCCACGCCCACCCCAACTCCGCAAATGGGAAAATGGTCGCAAAACATCATGTGACGGCAACGTGACGTGGGGAGTTTGACACCCAGGGTATAGAGTTTCCTGCCTGAGCAGGCAGTTGGACTCGAAGACCTCCAAGGTACCTTCCAACAATGTTATTCTATTATTTTTGTCTTCATCTATTCTTCTGTGCATTGAAAATCAATGAAATCATCACCGATGGGTGCTTTCTGTTGTTGGTCGCCGAGGATAGAGGTGGGGAATGTTAGACAAAATGCCAGTAGCCATTGAGTTGGGGTGGGCGGTGAGAAGAAAACCTTTATCTCACCTCCACCTTACTCTTTCGGGGGAAATGGGGGAAATTTGAAGGATAAGGAAATCCACAGCTGATGAGAACGGGATAATTCTTGCTGCCAGAAGCTGGAGCCCAGGAAACATCTAGGGCAGGGCTGTGAACTCCCGGCCCATGGGCCAAATGCATCACATGCTGGCCAGGTCCATACCCGTTTAGCGAGGGGAAAAAATTCCCGTATGTCATGTGATACCGCCGTGATGACGTGCGTTTGACACCCCTGATCTAGGGCCAATCAGGCCATTGCATGAAACACAGGAATCCCAGAATGACATTTCTTTGCAGGAGCATCATTCACAACAGTGGTGGGTTGAAATTTTTTTTACTACCAGTTCTATGGGCATGGCTTGGTGGGCATGGCATGGCTTGGTGGGTGTGGCTTGGTGGGTATGGCAGGGGAAGGATACTGTAAACTCTCCATTCCCTCCCCATTCCAGGGGAAGGTTACTGCAAAATCCACATTCCCCTCCTTATCAGCTTGGACTCGGGATGCAGAGACTAGATGGGGTGGGGGCCAGTCAGAGGTGGTGTTTACTGGTTCTCTGAACCACTCAAAATTTCTGCTACTGGTTCTCCAGAACTGATCACAACCTGCTGAATACCGCCTCTGATTCACAAACTGTCTCATTCGTTGAACTGATCCATTATACCTCGTATTTTATTTATTTGTAAATAATAATAGTAACCAATTCTAAAACATCTGGAGCACCATTGAACACTAAGTGCATTGACAAAAATCACCATCAGTCAATTGCAAAAGGCAGCTTCACTTGGAACAGCTTACTTTCTGCCATGATACCTTTAACAGCATCAAGCAGGAATATCTGCCTATTCCAGGTCCCAAAGAAGGAAGTGAATAAAAATGCCAAATCCATCTGGCTGACTGTGTGACCAACCACATAATAACAAAAATACAGGGCATCCTTATATCTCAACCTCTATCAGGCTTTGAGAGAGCAATTGTACACAATGACAGAAATTAGCTGCTCTGTACGTTAGAAAGTCTGTATTGGTCTCCTGAGTCGCTCACTTTGATCCCTGCCTTTAAGACTGATAAGAAGTGACAGTAGTTACCTAAAACAATCAAAACTTGAGTTGAAGATCTTATAAACCTTTGGACACTTCAATAAACCAAGATGCAATATATACCTTCAGAAAACAACTTATCCACTCTCACTTGAAGTGGCTTCAGCAGGTGGAAAAGGCACCTATTTGGAGACTCTGTGCTGTTCAAAGTAACTTCTTAGTTCCTGTTTCATAATGTTTAAATAAAAACTAACACTAACTTGTGCATGGAGAAATTTAGGGAAGTGTCTCTCATCATTTCTTATGAAATGGTTGCTCTTTTTTCAAGAGAAATGTATACAACAATATGTAATATTCAATTTTTTGAAATACAAAGTCTTAATCATCCACCTCTTTTAACCTTGATCAAACCTACATATAGCAAAAAATAGTAATAATGGATTTTCTGTTATTTAGTAATTAACCTAGCCCTTTCATCATGCAGATCAAAAGACCTTGGCTAACTAAGGAAGTATTTAGGCCCTAGATGTATAAGCTGGGGTTGAAGGAAGATACACAAATTTTGCAATTCGAGTAAGAAAGCTTAATATTCTGCTTTCAGTTTCCAAACCATTATTGACACAGAACAAAAGGCTGTGGTTCTGTTTCATTCTGAGTATTAAAATATAAATCTTGAAGGATTTCCAGAGAGGGGAGAGATACCAATTTTCTAGAAACCACGACAGAGAAGTAGGACTGAAGATACTGTGGTTTTGGAACACTTGTCAGAACCACCTTCAATTACCTCACACACAGCACTGGCATGCATAAGAATATGATGTAAACTTGTTTTTTAAAAGGCATCTTTGGTTTGAGTTAAAACAACTTCAAACACACGCAATGTTCTGATTGCACCACAAACGCAGTAGTCATCCTTACCTTTCACAGAGGCACTGAGTTTTATAAATATGAGCATGATAGTATAGAATAATCATATCCAAGGACCAGTGGTGGGTTTCAAAAAAATTTGGAACCTCTTCTGTAGGTGTGGCCTGCTTTCTGGGTCCACTGGTGAACCTCTTCTAACCAGTTCGGTAGATTTGATGAACCGGTTCTACCGAATAGGTGCGAACTGGTAGGAACCCACCTCTGATTTTATTGTTGGCCCTAATAACAGCAGCAATAACATTTGTCCTCTGCGTGTCTCCTGCCAGACTTATAGATCTTTTGCAGTCTTTGACAAAACCTTTGAGTTCTTTGCAAGCCACAATGAAAAGAAGAATCCACTTCAAGCCGTTTCAATTTACGCCAGGAATGAATCTGCACCCTCTTTTGATGGTCTTATTTCCCCAAACTTCCTATTACGGTTGAACTTCACTGCTGTCTTGGCCACAATCTTTTCCTCTTTTTCCGGTGTTAATTTTATTAAAATGACTTCTTTTCCATTATGCAGCCAAGAAGCTGTGTGGCTTAATTGACTTCAAATTGCGCTATTTCAGTTTAAAGCCCATCAGAATATAGTCCTGGTTCCCCGCATATCATTCAGGTTATTTCCTCATCTTCGTGACCTGAATGGAGAGATCGGTCAGCTCTATTTATGCACTATTTGAGCAAACTGAATGAGCTCATTCTAAATGTATAGTTGAAGGACTGAACGATATATATATCGTATATATATATATAGTATATTTTCCTAGGCAGCAACTTTTAAAAAGTAGGATCGGAATGCATTTTTAAAAGACACACGGACATCAGAAATGACAGAAATATCCTTTAAAACTCAAAGTTTCTCATTTGAAGCCCGTTTACTTTAGGAACATAATTAAATAATTAAACGCACAATTTCCTTTACAATCAAGCAAGGCCCTCTGCCAGGGTTACTAATATGAGAATCATGAGCAATTTTATTTTTAATGTACTTCTCCCCCCCACCCCCGAACATGTTTAGTGCTCAATTGAGCAATTTATAAATACTGAAAGAAGATAACAGGCAATAGTAAAACAGAAGGTAGTAACCTGTGATGCCTCTGGGCTTGGGCAAATTCCGCTGAGTTTCATTTAACTTTTCATCTTAAAGAATATTAATATCAGAAATGGGCTTTTGCAGCTGGGGTGGACATCATTGGATGGCTGGAGCTTTTCAATAAGACTATGTCAGAATATTCATGAACTGGAATAGGAACATAGCAACAGGTCAGCCATTGGTGACTGGCTGGAATAGGACATGGTAACAAGGTCAGCCAATGCATAGGCGTGGCAACTGGGTCAGCCAATGGGAACTATTCGGTGATTGAGAGCCATGCCAGACGGCTCGGAGCCTGGGCGTGGCTTACCTATGTAGCTCTGAGTCTGTGCAAGAGAACTAATCTAGTCTGCTCTCTGAATTGAAACTGGAAACCAATCTCTCCTCTATACCATGTTGGAAGAATCTCCTGTTGGTGTTGTACATTTATTCATGGGTTATTATGTATATAAAGAAGTTACTGAATCCTGCTGAATCAGTTATCTGTGTGTGCTTTCTGGATTTTATTTTTGCTACAAACTCTGACAGACTATTTGAAGTAAAATACACTTATAAAATAAACCTTGGTAAGATAGTTCTTCAGATACTCAAGATTGGATCAATAGGTGCAACATTTAATTATCAGAAGCCCTTTTCTGACTAATATATATATATATTATATTATAATATATATAATATATTATATATTAATATATATAATATATATATATATATATATATATATATATATTTCGGAGGTTTTCGCGGTGTTAGTATGTAGGTCTCTAGTTGTTTGGGTTTTCTCCGTGTAGAATTGGAGATGTCTTGGCGACATTTCGACGAAGTCTCATTCGTCATCTTCAGGCGGCTTCAGACTACTTCAGGTTTGGTGTTTCAAACCTGAAGTAGTCTGAAGTAGTCTGAAGTAGTCTGAAGCCGCCTGAAGAGGATGAATGAGACGAATGAGACTTCGTCGAAACGTCCGCCAAGACATCTCAAATTCTACGCGGGAGAAAACCCGAACAACTAGAGACCTACCTACCTACCTACCTACATACATACATACATACATACTACATACATACTACATACATATATATAGATAGATATATATATATATATATATAGATAACCTATACATACATACATACATACAATACTACATACATACATACATATACCCTCCAATGTCACGGTATCCGTCTTATGATACCATTCACTCTAATTGTTGTTACAATGTTTCTCTTTCCCCTTTGTAATGAATTAATCCTATTATAATGACACACTGATTACTCATATAACAGTATCCTGAAAGAGCACCTCTTATTAATTCATGTGTAAAATTTGTAAAAAAAAAAAACAAAAAACGTTGCATGCTTGTGAGAGCTTTTAATGATTTCAACCTATCACAAAAATAATTTGTTTCCTTATAATATAGAATCTTAAACTATTTTTTTTAATTATTATATATTATTATTATATTATTATTATACTAATAATAATTAATAATATATAATAAATATTTTGTTGTCCTAAGCAATCATCAAAGGAAAGTACAAATGTATACAAGAGAGCTTGAAAGAATCAATACAATTGCCAATTTTTTAAAAAGTAGAGTGTGGAAGGAAATGTCTAAGAAAGTTACATCCAAAACAGGTTTTTACCATATTACTAAAAATCACTTTTCTCCTTGTTTGTCATAAAGGATTGGTTCAATGTGGATAAAATTTCTGTTGTGGCCAGCAGGAGCCGTTGGAGCTGCCACCAGCTCCAACGCGAGGGCCCTATGAGTCGGCTCTGAAGTGTGTGAGGACCCTGGACAGAGTTCTGACCTCAAGCAGGGCGCCGAGAGGGCTATTGGCCACCAGGAGGCACCTGAGCCTTGGACCAGTGGGGAGGAGACAAGGGAGAGTGATCCTGACATCAGCAGTGAGTTGTTCCTGGGATGCCCGGCACCGGAGGGCTAATAGGTGTAAGGAACAGTGCGCAGTTACAGGAGGTAATTGCACTCAGCTGGTGGTCATTAGGCTCCTCTCCAGACTATAAAAGGAATGCTTGTGCACATGCCCCTTTTGCAGAAGTCACACATTAATGAATGTGGAGAACAGTATTGTGAGCCAAGGCTACTGCGGTTGATTGCTGCCCAGGCTTGTCTGTGCCGGTTGCTGCCAAGGACCTGTCTGTCTGGTAATAAATTCCATAAAGTATCTTTGACTCGGAGTGTGTTGGTGTGGACAAGGGGGGGGTCAGAACACATTCCATATCAATAATCTACAGTTGCAAATCAGGTATAGATTTCAACTCCCAGAATAGTAGTATAATTCTTGAACTCACCTCCCCATACCTGAAAATTCACATTTCTTGTAGAGTTCTAATACTATGGAATAGTCAAAAGAACATATGAGTCTTTGGTATACAGAAAGTGATTCAGAGTAATATCAATCTTGTTGATGTCAGACCAAAATTCACAAATAGGATAAGACCAACCCATATGAATTAACGTCCCCACTTCCTAATTACATCTACAAGAACAGAATGAGTTCAATCAATCTTCATCAGGAATTATTTAGTATACCTGCAATAAAACATATTATGTTAAATGTCATCGTAAGAATGTTAGATGCACCCTGTTTGATGCAAACCTCCATTTGTTTACTATTCTTGATTTATTCCAAATATTGCATGAATAACTGATATCCATTTCATCACCTTATTTATTTTTTATTATGGAATATTAACTTTACAGCCTGTCTTATCCAAGGAACTCAAAGTGGTATCCATGCGTGGAACTTCTTCCTATTTTTCACCTCAGTAACAATTCCATGAGGTAAATTGGGCTAAAAAGTGACGGTAAGAAGGCCTGTGAACTTCTGTTGCTAAGAGTGAACTTCCAATACTTTTAAGTCCAATACTATCACACTTCAACTACTGTTGGATTACTGGTTTAAGAGCCATAACTAATTCCTCCAGAATTACTAACCACTGTGGAATTGGTTGGCTGAAAGATGGGTAGCTATATAAATATTTTAAACTAACAACAAATAAATTTCAGAAGCTATAGTTGTATCAGGATCAAATAACCCAAGTAATAAAATGCTTAAGTTAAATGTTTTATCTTAGCATATTAATCATGATTCCATGCCGTGATAGCAATAGCATAGCAGTTAGACTTATATCCCGCTTCATAGGGCTTTCAGCCCTCTCTAAGCGGTTTACAGAGTCAGTATATTGCCCCCACAGTCTGGGTCCTCATTTCACCCACCTCGGAAGGATGAAAGGCTGAGTCAACCTTGAGCCTGAGATTAGAACTGTTGAACTGCAGATAACAATCAGCTGAAGTGGCCTGCAGTACTGCACCCTAACCACTGCACCACCTCGGCTCTTATGCTTCTTAATTGTATGTCTAGGAGATGCTATTGGTTCTTCTGCCTCAGACTGGTCCATTTACATTAACTTTGAAGTCTTGAAGTCTTGTTATTTGGTAATATTAAGAAATAAAGCTATATTTCTCTTTGGGCTCTTCATACATTCACTTTATAAAATGTGTGACTGCGGGATTAAGGCCTATATTTAAACAGATGAAAGGACAAGGTTTCTACCAAAGCATATTAATCATGGAGCATGTGTACAAGGTAGATATTATGACTACCAGTATTAATATTCATATATCCAACCTGTAATATAAACTCAAGAAATGTCCATTTCAACTTGTGCTCTAGTATAAACAAACACAAAGATTTCCAAAGTTTTTATCATAATTCAGAGACAAAACGTTTTAAAAGAAAATGCCTATTTTAGATCTGCAGATAAAACTTTTTCCCACAAGGTTAGAAATGTATTCGGAATGCTCTCACATTTCAAAGAATAATAAGTGCCACATCTCAAAATGTTAATATTCAGCAGGACATTCCAAAAATAGGAAACAATCTCAGCCGAGACATTCTTTTATCGCCTTATTCTATTTTATTTTGTTTCCCGGACATTTGTTTTATCCATTCATAATCATCCAGTCAAAGAAAAGGAACAAGTATAATCCCAAGTATTATTTAAGTATTACTAAATTTGGATTAACCTTGCAAATTCCAGGCTGTCAGACTTCGCACCAGGAAACATAGAGTCTTGAGAAACTCCTCAGCCATCAGCAACTACGGTAGCTAATAGCAGAAGCTTTGCAAACTGGATGTAGTTAGATACACTGTGGTACTGCAGACAAGAAAGAAGTCATGTGCATGCCGAGGATCTGCTTGTTGCATACACAACACAAAACTCTTTGTGTGCCAGCTATAAAGTTTACATTCCAAGCCTTGAGCTCCCTTCCTTTCAAATTAATAGATTGGGGTCATTCTTTTCTTCTCCTTAAAAGGGACTCAGTGCTTCAGTGACTAAGATGCTGAGCTTGTTGATCAAAAAGGTTGGCAGTTGGGCGGTTCGAATCCTTAACGTCATGTAATGGAGTGAGCTCCCGTTACTTGTCCCAGCTTCTGCCAACCTAGTAGTTCGAAAGCAGGTAAAAATGAAAGTAGAAGAATAGGAACCACCTTTGATGGGAAGGTAACAGCGTTCCGTGCACCTTCGGCATTTAGTCATGCCGGCCACGTGACCACGGAGATGTCTTCGGACAGCGCTGGCTCTTTGGCTTTGAAACGGAGATGAATTGTTCCCAACTCCCATAGAGTTGGGAACAACTAGCACATACTGTATGTACGAGGGGAACCTTTATCTTTTACCTTTCTTCTCCTTAAAAATCAGCTGTTTGCATAGCAGTTGCATTCGGCTTATGAATAATTGGTTTCCACCTTGCTTGCCTTGTTTTTGCACCATTTCAGCGATGTCCCTTTTACAATGGAGTGATGAACACTACTGTATATAAATGAGTATATTAATACAACGGGAATACCAACCCTATTGTTATCCAGCCAAATGGAGAAGAGAAGGTGGTAGAGAGCTGCAATGAGTACCTTGGAAGATTAACATTGAAGGCTATATTACTAGACTGTGGAGTGGATTTTTTTTAATTTTTTTATTTTTATAAATTTTATTTTAAGCACATCAACAGAAACACAACATGACTTAAAAACAACATAGGAACAATAAGTTCCATCGTATATCATACAGCAGTTCTGAATCGGTTTCTTTGCAGTTAGTGTTTCCTTCTATACATTTCTATCTTGCGTTCATGGTCTCCTTATTCGTTATCCATTTTTATGTACAATTCTTTGTTTATTTATACTTAGCTACTTATGACCAAGTATTATTTACCTATATTGTGCTTATATTTTTACTGTCATTTATTCTCTTACATACAGTTATAGGTATACATTCACTAGTTATTCTTTTTCTTTGCCATTCTTATATTATTATTATCCATTTAAAGGTTATAAGGTATAGTTTGGAATGCTTTGTTTACCATCCTTCGCACCTGCTATGACACCACCCTATTTTCTCTTTCTTTTCTTTTCTCCCTCCTTTCCTTCTCTACTTCCTTCCTCCTCTCCTTCCCCTTCTTCCTTCCCTTACCTCTCCCCTACTCCTACCCTCTTTCTTCTCCTTCCTACATAGCATTACCATCCATTTCTTGGAAAACATCCATATTTTTGATGTATGAAAATGAATGTTTCAGGTCAAATGATCCCTGTTCCTTCTTAAGTTTGTAGTAGTTTGTATCCCTTATTGGGTAAGCTGCACATCATACAGTAAAATCAAACCCATCTTCCTTCCTTCCTTCCTTCCTTCCCTCCCTCCCTCCCTCTCTTCTTCCCTCTCCCTCTCTGATTTTTTTTTATCAGCAAATAATGCTATTTAGATTTAATTTGCTATTTTGATTCTGATATAAACTAGGCTGTGGAAGAGTCAGGGCCAAGTCCATCTTCAGCCAGAGAAACATACAAATAGTCCTCAACTTACAACCACCGTTGAGCTCAAAGGTTCTGTTGCTAAGTGAGAAATGTGTTACATTTTGCCCCGTTTTACGACTTTTTCTTGCCACATCTGTTAAGAGAAGCACTGCCATGGTTAAATGAGTGACCCCAGTGTTAAGTGAATCTGGTTTCCCCATTGACTTTGTTGGGAAGTCACAAAAGGTGATTACATGAACCAAGGACACTGCAACTATTATAATATGACTCAGTTTGCAAGCATCTAAATTGTGATCATCTGACCATGGGCGTGCTGCAATGGTCATAAGTGTGAAAAACGGTCATAAGTCACTTTTTTCAGTGCCATTGTAACTTTGAATGGTCACTATTGGATAGCTTTCTCTGAGATAGATTAACTACTTCAGTCTAACCCACTTCAAATGATGATTGTGTGAATGGATCACTGTTAAAGGCTTTTGATCAATTTGCAGAATTTGATGAAAAGCATAGTTACAAAATCCCCTGATGCATCATTTTTCCGGTATTATTATGACAAACTGCCCCTATTTTTATTTCAGCACCATTTCTGGCTGAAGGTAACAAGGTCATTTACAGCCAGAAAAGCTAACCCTGGCGTTTCGTGCCCATTTTTAATTATAACCAACAGGGAAGGTTGTTTTAACATATTGATACACTGCTCGGATTTTTTTTTTTAATTAAAGAAGTTTTCAAAAAAAAAAAACAATCCAAATTTTGGATTGATGAAAAGAATAGAGAAAAGTAATAAGTGGAAAAGAAAGAAAGGAAAGAAGGAAGAAAAAAAGAAAGAAATTTTAAAAAGAAATGGCTTCTGATCGTCTTAACAGCACTTATAAAGTACATTTATATTTTACCTCCTCTCTCTAAGACTGAATCATAATTTCCTTCTTTCTATAATCTGCCCTTTCTAACATCAGATACATAAATCACTTTCTTTCTTTTCATTTTGCAAAAGTCCATTTGCAATCCTCAATTTTTATGATCGCTCTTTTTGCATTTGTATTTGTGTGAAAATGCTATTGGACAATAAAGTCAATTTATATACTGTGTAAAATTTCACCTGCTCATTTGAGCAGATCAGGTTGCTGAGAAATGCAGAAATCAGTTGGCATTCATACTGAGATCTCTACTGACATCAATATATGGATAAATATATATTTTAAATTCTGCAGATTATTTTTGCCTTAACTTTCTACACTGACTTATATAACAAATGTAACCAATGGTTGAACCAAAACATTTCTGTCTTTTATTTTTTTTACTTCTTAGGCTCGATTTTAGAATCAGTAAATCAGGTTATTTTAAATTAAAATTACTGAGAGATTTAAAAAAAAATGTGGTCCATCATCTCCTAAACCAGTGAACCACAATCATAAAAATAAAATCTGTTCCCATGTAGATTTTTAGAACCGGGAGACCAGCTTGAACAAAAGAAAGAAAAGAAAGAAAGAAAATTTTCTTTCATATAACCGTCAACCCTAAGAGAGTTTTCTCAAATCTTTTCCCACAAAATCTTTCTTTGTGATAGAGGTCTTTTCAGGACAAATCCGTGACTACTAGGTAGAATTCAGGGAAAATCTTTTTGACAGGGTCTTTCTGACAACATTTTAAAAAGGAATCAAATTAATATTTTTAAAAATAAACAGTGGAGATTAAGGCAGGAATGGAGTAGAGAGGAAAGGAGATCCTGGAATCCACTGTCTTTCTGCCTTCAAATCCAAGGTTGGAAACCCACCTGAGGAACATTACAGGGGATTTGATATTGTTGAGGTCATTGCCAACATGTTTTTTCTTCTGTTAACTTTAAATACATTCCCCCAAGTTGCCTTTCACAAGGACGTTTTATAACCTGCTCAAGTCACTCTTCACTTCATTTGGAGTGCAATAAGACCGTACATCTTTCCACGTTCTCTGATGTGTACAGAAAAAAGCAAAGGAAGAGAATCAATCTTCCAATTTTCACCTGGGCTTGAGGACATTCAAGTTTTTAGTACTTTTGATAAAAGATTGGCTCTCCACTCTTCACAAGTCCACTTACACTCCTCAATCACAAGGAAGAAGACAGATTTACAGAAAGAACCAAAAATTATGGGTTTCTGCTTGCAGTCCCACAGTTTCAGGAGTTCTAACTTTAGGGTTCAGACTTCATCTTCTAGCCTTTCACTATGTAAAATGTGATCCAGGGCAACACAAAAGCACATTTTCTTTTATGGGCTGGGAAGTCACAGGAAATCCAAACCTATAATGTCCCACAGCTTTAACAACAAACCCACCTATTTTTCTTTTCTAAGTTGGCAGATGTGTGCTTTGACAAACTTTGTGAGATAATTAAAAAGTGAGAGGATCATGGCAACACAACACAGTTGGTTTCCCCCTTTTGGAATTCTTAGGCACAAAACATTAGCTGAAAGTAATTTGGAAAGAGGCTGCAGTTTTATGGATTTGGAAACTTAATAGCAATTACCATATCAATCTAAATTTTTCTTAATTTGCTTTTACTCGTAGTCTTTCTAGTATGAAGGAGACAAATGGCTGTGAAATATCAACTACCGTAAATCAAATAAACAGATTTAAACACTGAATGGTGATTCAAATGAGTGCAGACACTGTGGTTGACTGAGCATTTACCAGGAATTTGGAAGCAGATAACTGTACTTCTCCCATTCCTCTTTTATTCTTGTTCACCAGCTATGTAGGACTAAATAAAAAAATATCCATTTGTTTCTACCAGCCAAGAGCCCATAGAGTTAAGTTCTGAATGAACACACAATAAATCAGGTATTTGACAAAGATGTTATATGGCCTCCAGAACTAAAGAGATACAGTTTGAATGGCAAAACTCTGAAACAATACCTCTGGTTTAGATATATTGATTATTTCAAACAAAGGTTTTTCAAACAAAATAATCTATCATAGACCTGGAATTACTCATGTAGTATAGGCTCTATATAATATAGAGCAGGGCTGTCAAACTCGCAGTCCGCAGGCTGGATGGATCACGCACTAGCCACACCCACACCCAGTTTAACGAAGGGGAAAAGGTTGCAATATGTCATTGAAGATGCTGTTTGACACCCCTGATATAGAGCGATAGTTCTTCTACTATTTCTCTATATCATGCAGAGGTGGGTTCCTACCAGTTCGCACCTATTCCGTAGAACCGGTTCGTCAATCTACCGAACCGGTTAGAAGAGGTTCCACCAGTGGACCCGGAAAGCAGGCCACATACAGAAGAGGTTCCAAATTTTTTTGAAACCCACCACTGGTCCTTGGATATGATTATTCTACACTATCATGTCATATTTACAAAACTCAGTGCCTCTGTGAAGGGTAAGGATGACTACTGCGTTTGTGGTGCAATCAGAACATTGTGTGTGTTGAAGTTGTTTTAACGCAAACCAAAGATGCCTTTTAAAAAACAAGTTTACGTCATATTCTTATGCATGCCAGTGCTGTGTGTGAGGTAATTTAAGGTGGTTCTGACAAGTGTCATCGGCATCTTCATATCCGGTCACATGGGCGGCAAGCCACTCCCATTCGGCATGGGGCAAGCCACTCCCATTCGGCACATGGGTGGCAAGCCACTCCCACAAAGGAGGTCCACCCCAAGTAGGTTCGAACAATTTGAAACCCACCACTGATATCATGTCATTATATACTGTATGTCCCTAACCCAATCCCACCATTTTGCTGAACTAAATGTAAATCATTACTTCTAGCATAAGGTTTATGTGAAATTAAGAAAACAACAGCTTAACCAAGGGATAGCCAAAGAGAAAATAATACCCCTACCTGGGTGGTTCCAGCAGGTACTACTGCCCGGTCACTCGTGTGTGTGCATGTGTGCTTGATGCACACTGTGCGCAGATGCCCAGTGCAATAAAAATTGTTTTGCGCATGCGCAGAAGTGAAAAGCAAGATGGAGGTGCCCATGGCACCACCCGGAGAACCAGTTCGGGGGTGTGGCAGGCCTGGGTCGCTGTCAGTTCTAGTGACCCAGGCCACCAAACCACTACCAGTTCGGCTGAACCGGTCCAAACTGGTAGGAATCCACCACTGACCATTGGTAGGGACCAATACTGATAGGAAAAACTACTGAATATAATGGTAAACCCACTCCCCTTTGGCACTGAATATGTCACCCGATCTGGTAATAAAATATCTGCATGCACGGAACCATGCTCAGAGGTCAGCAAAAATTCCACAGTTATGTGAAATTGAACACCTTGGTTTGTAAACCATTGTTTATGACACAATGAACGTAGAGATGGATTAGTTATCATTGGAATGATCAATAATCAGAATTTGGATTATATACAGTATTATTTACCACCAGGGACATGCAGTCAGGGGAGGCAGGAGGGGCAGGGCCTCACCAGTGTCATGATGAAAAGAAAGAAAAATTAAAAGGAAAAAGGCTAAGGTAGTTGCTGCCAGAGTCACAGTGGATGACTCTGCTTAGTGGTTAACTGCAGGGGGAGGCGAGAGAACTATGGGCCTCCTTTGCATAAGGAATTTTCCCCTTTTAACCCTTGCTCAGAGTTAAGCAAGGGTTAAAAGGCAAAAAATTCCTTATGCAAAGGAGGCACGTGGTTCTCTCACCTCCTGCTCTGGCAGCAGCAACTCTTGCCTAAGTTGCCTTTTTCTTTTTACATTTTCATCATGGCGGACAAGAGGAGTTGAAATCCTCTGGAAAAGGTATGTGGGTCCGAGGGTGGGGGCAGAGGGGGAGGAATTCAAAATTATTTGTAAGTAATTGTAATTTGTTTTATTATAAGTAATTTGTGTGTGTCTGTGTATGTGTGTGTGTTTTACCCGCCTCTGCTGGCACACAGGCTGGCACTTTTTTATTTTTTATTTTTTAAAGCCATGCCACTGTGCCTCGCCATAGAGTGGGACACGCCGGCTTCCGGCCATACAGCGGGTCCCGTTGTATGGCAGCGGCGGCATGCACTTTAAAGTGGTGGTGGGCGTATGGCCGGAAGGTCCCGCTGAATGGCCAGAAGGTACGCCGGCACTTTAAAGTGCATGCTGCCTCGCCCCGCCATAGAGCGAAACATGTCCTGCTTTATGGCCGGGAGGCATTCTGACACTTTAAAGTGCATTCTGCCGTTCCAGGCCCAGCCATACAGCCCACCAGCACTTTAAAGTGCATGCCGCCACCCCGGGCCTGGCCATACAACCTGCTGTATGGTCAGGGCGGCAGCATGCACTTTAAAGTGCCGTCGTGCCTTCCGGCCATAAAGCAGGACATGTTTTGCTCTATGGCGGGGTGAGGCAGCATGCACTTTAAAGTGCCGGCGTGCCTTCCGGCCATTCAGCGGGTCCTGCTGTATGGCCGGGGCGGGGCATGCACTTTAAAGTGCCGCGTGCCGGGCTGGGTGAGTCCCGGAAGATGGGCGGAGATGGTGCAAGCGTCCGGAGCCCCTTCTGTCACCGTCCCTGAGGAGCCACCGCCGCTGCCTCACTCCTCCTCGTCTTCACCGCAAGTCACTGTTTACCACTATATCTTGAGCTAGCTACTCATGGTTTTTTTTAATTGTTCATCAACTAACTTCGTGTGGACTATCTATTATAAACACAATCTATCCATTCAGCCATTTCTCATTCGTGTATAAAATTAAAGTCACCTTTGGACAATTTAGTATTTTACAAAGCAAACAAAGCATTAAAATGAAGGCATCAGACATGTAAATCTGCAAAAAACCAACAACATCAATAGTCTGATTTGTCTTAGCAAACGTGCTCAAGTAAGTGGGGAACTGAAAGGGAAAATAGACATACACAGTGGAGCAGTATATGCTAGCCAGCTACTTAATTATAAAATTTCTGCAGATGATGGAAGGTGGCTTGGATCACATTCACTGTCAGACCTACCACAACCTAAACCTCTAAATAGAAATGATTCTTGGCTCCAGTGGTTGAGAAAGGGATAGTTTTATTAGAGGCCAAGTGTATTGCAATAGTGCAAAGCCAGAACTGAGAATCGCGCACCAAAATCTCCAAGTTCTACTGTAGTTTTCTCTCCCTTTGCTGTCTATCACTGCCTACCTCGGTGTAACTAATCAGGTTCAGGCAAGATGTTTTCATAACTGTAAGTCCAAGTGCAGTTTGCTATGCAGCTCCCTCAATTCTTCCATCGGGCTGACCTTGAAGTGTCTCAAGAAGGCACAGGAACTTATTTTCATTTCCCAAGCATCCCTTCCTTCGTTCCCCCTCCTGACAGTTCATGGAAGTCTGTCATTGCATAGCAGCAAAGCACCAGTAGGCATAAGGTGCAGCTAACATTCAGTGTTGCTGAGGTGGCGCAGTGGTTAGAGTGCTGTACTGCAGCCACTTCAGCTGACTGTTATCTGCAGTTCAGCGGTTCTAATCTCACCGGCTCAAGGTTGACTCAGCCTTCCATCCTTCCGAGGTGGGTGAAATGAGGACCCAGACTGTGGGGATGATATGCTGACTCTGTAAACCGCTTAGAGAGGGCTGAAAGCCCTATGAAGCGGTATATAAGTCTAACTGCTATTGCTAGTGTTGACTGGATGGATCTAAGAAATAATAATCTAGGGATCCACATTCACATTGGTAAGTGTTACCAATATCCTCTGTCCAGCATCATGTGACCTTTTAAAAAGAGATTAGACCGGTAGAAATAGAGCTTCCTTTCTGATCTTTATATATTTAGAAATTGTCCAAGCTTTATGAGGTCTTGAACCTGCATGCTTCTTACACACTTTTAAACAATGTACTAAATTCAGCAGCATGCCTCCGTCCACTCTGAAGTGTGACCCTAAGATAAAGACACATTTAATCCTTTGCTTTCTGTCCATGATAGAGCCAACCAGCCAAAAAAATCTCACTGTCTGAAATAAAGGCAAGTTGGTGCCCCCTTCCTATTCCAACTATAAATAGGATTGGCATTGATTTTTTTCCCCCCTGAAAACTGGAAATGGAGCATGTTCTCTATTTTATCTGAAAGAAGCAAACTATCTTAGTGGACAAGGGCAGGTTATGTGATAGACAGCTCTGCTTCTCTCAGGTCTGATGCCTGAGGTAAGTGCCTCTCTTTATCAAGCGACTAACCTTAGATAAAGTTCTAACTTTTCCAGCTACGGTACTTCCTCCTATTAAATATTTCCCACTTCCTTTTCTCTTTGTTCACCTGTAGAGATTTACTTCGTGCTAATGTGGAACAAGCAATGTGGGAAATTAGGGAAATTAGGCGATTCAGGCAGGTCAAATGAGTATAACGATTTATTCCAGGCTTAAGGTCTCTACAAAAATCTGAGCTACTAACTGTCAAACAGGAATAAGCGGGAATTAAGAAGGCATTCAAGGTGGGCTGGACTTAGAGCTCTTGTAGGCATGCAGGGATCCATGACTTAGGACAGTGGTGGTGAATGTTTTAGACCCTGAGTGCCCAAACTGCGCGGGTGGGCATGCCCAAATTGAAATGTGCACATCTGTGCGAATGTGTGCATGCACAGACATGCGCACATGCACAGCAGAGACCCGAAGACCAGCTGGCCAGCAGCGGGCAGGTCTTCCCAAAACTGGCAGCACAGCAAGAGGTAAGATCTTTTTTGTATGTGAGCTTCTGTTTCAGCGTTTGCAAGGAAACAGAAGCTCAAGAAAGAAATACCATGGAGATCTGACCTGAGCCGACAGCGTGCATGCCAGCAGAAAGAGCTTTGTGTGCCACCTCTGGCACTCATGCCATAGGTTTGCTATCACAGGATGTTTGACCCCTTCCCTGGGCTTACCCTGGGCATCTCCTACATGAGTTTCTGATTGGTATCACAAGGGTACCTGTATAAGGTGACCAGATTGGAACATTGGTTAAGCGGGACACCAGTGATGGGGGTGGGGGGGGGGGTGGTTCTTCATTAAAATTTGGTCTATATGGATTCCTCCTCTCCTCCCGGCACGCACCCCCACTGAAAGTGCTTTAATCAGTGGGGTTGTGCTGGGAGGAATCTCTCCTCTCCTCCTAGCACGCACCCCATGGACTAAAGTGCTTCCTTTCACCGCCCGGCTCTGCTGTGGGTGAAAGAAAGCACTTTAATCAGTGGGTGCCGGGGGAGAGGACTATGTCGTGCATTCTTCCCCAAAAATGGGACTTTTAAAAATGCCGCGGACACAGGACAAATTGTTAGAAAGCGGGACTGTCCCGCCAGAAACGGGACATCTGGTCACCTTATACATGTAGGTAAGGCAACCTTAGGGCTCCTTTGGAGCATGTTGTGGGTGCTTTCACAAAACGATTGTCATACTTGTAATAACACTAATCTAAACTGCTGACCAACAGCAAACTTCCTCCGGGCAGTTTCAAATCCACTAATTTTCTGCTGTTTGTTCTGATATATTCCATCTTTCCATTTCATTGGCTTTATCAAAAGAATCAGCCAGAAAGAGGGGCCCTTGGTGAGCTCTCAGCTTGGTTGTTTTCTTCCAGACATTTCATTACCCTAATATGTAACATTGTCAGAATACTGATGATGTTATCTAGTTTAAGTAATCAAGTGTCTGCAAGAAAACAATCAAGCTCAAAGAGCACCACCCCCCCCATTCATTTCAACCCTGAGCTTCAAATATTTTCATTTATTGAGACATACTCATATTAACACCCACTGCCCTCATGTAAATGAACTGTCAGGCCTGCAATTATATTCCTTTTAGAATTTTGGCCTGCCACACTTTCTCTTATTCATTATGCTGTTTCATTAGTATAGTCAATGGGAGGGGAGAATAGACAGGAGTAGGATTGTGGAATGTATTGTTGTTATTCTTACTAGAAGCCAAGGTCATCCTTTGTCTCCGTACTTTTGACCACTTGACCGGAAGCAGCTGGGTGTGGATGCCAGCATGAAGAAGAAGATTGGACCATGTGATGGATTGTGGGGTGTGGGGACAAGATCATGAACTTTAACTGGGTGGGATTCTGATGTCATTTCCAGTATTGGGATTTCATAGCACGATGCCAACATGTCTGTCTTATTAAATTGGAACCTTAAGATAGCTCTGCCTTGGACTCTGATTTAATTCTGCATGATATTTGGAATGCTGACATGAATGTTAGTAAGGCGGGGAGATACATACGCTGTAACCCAATCAGTAGAAATGGCCAGAAAGCAACCCTACTTGTTTCCGATGAACATATTGGAGAAAATCCCATGATCCTGCTGTTCTCACCCAAACCAATGGACTTTCTGGATATATTCAGGCTGCCTTGCCTTCACTAGGTACATGATAGCAATAGCAGTTAGACTTATATACTGCTTCATAGAGCTTTCAGCCCTCTCTAAGCGGTTTACAGAGATAGCATATTGCCCCCAACAACAATCCGGGTCCTCATTTTACCCACCTCGGAAGGATGGAAGGCTGAGTCAACACTGAGCCGGTGAGATTTGAACAGCCGAACTGCTGAACTGCAGTCAGCTGAAGTAGCCTGCAGTGCTGCCCTCTAACCACTGCGCCACCTCGGCTCTTTAAGTTGTTAAGTGACTAGCAGGGTTGCGAAGTGAATCTGGCTCCCCCCACTGACTTTGCTTGTCAAAAGTTGATCCCTTGATCCCAGGACCATCGTAACCATCGTCAATAGGAGTCAGTTGCCAAGCATCTGGATTTTGATCACATGACCATGGGACGCTGCACCAGTTGTTAAGTGTGAAAAATGATCATAAGTCACTTTTTTCAACGCCGTTGTAACTTTGAACAGTCTTTGTAACTTGTAACTTTAATAAATTTGTATGCCGCCCACTCCCTAGGGACTCTGGGCAGCTCACAACAAAGCAAAGACATAGAATAATAAAGTACAATTATTTAAAATAAAATCACCATTCAATCACATGGGGCTGGATTATTCTCAACAGCCCCAGGCCTGCCGGAATAGCCAGGTCTTGGTTGCTTTACGGAAGGCCGGGAGAGTGGTAAGGATCCGGATCTCCGCGGGTAGCTCGTTCCATAAGGCTGGCGCAGCTACAGAGAAGGCCCTCTCTTGGGGGGCCACCAGCCAGCATTGTCCGGTCGACGGCACCCGGAGGAGGCCCAACCTGTGTGATCTTATTGATCGTTGGGAGGTAAATGGCAGGAGGCGGTCTCTCAACGAATTGTTGGAAGTGAAGGACTACCTGTAAACTCAGGAATTATGCTATGAAAACAGTAATGGTTAAGGGCCATTGCAATGGTAGTGATGATATTGTCTGCATCTCTCAAATTGTTATCATTTCAGTCTTCAGCCTTCACTTTTGAATCCAGCTGCCATTCTTATATTATATTCACTGTTTGCATTCAGTGGAGATGAGGATAATATGCATTCTTTCCCTCACTCCATTTCTATTGTGATTCTTTCTGTCTCGGCATATTCAGTTCTTATAGTAGCTTGCTATTCACTATAAAAATAATTATAATTCAGGAGAATTATCAGCTGTTCTGGCCTGGCTACAGTCAATAAAGCAGAAATAAACTCTCTTCTTAAAATCTTACGTTCTCCTTCTCTCTCTCTCTCTCTCTCTCTCTCTCCTCTCTCTCTCTCTCTCCCTCCCTTCCTCCCTCCCTCCCTCCCTTCTCTCTCTTTCTCTCTCCATTGTCCATCTTAGAGTGTCTGCTTGATTGCTATCTCTTTCTTTTGGAAACCTGCCTATTCATTCAATATTCCCCCTCCCCATGTGCGGTTTTGTTTTTCTTCATAAGGTTGGAAACACATCTTTTGCATGCATGAAGAATTAGCGCAATGGTTTGGTAACTAGCCGTCTGTGGACCAGCAAGCCTTGTTCCATATTCGTTGGTGCAGAGTTGTTAGCATGAATTGTTTCTCCTCCTGCAGCTTTAAACAATTCAGTGCTTCTTTTTGTTTATTTTTTATTTTTTATTTTTTTCCTGTAAATGTGTTTTTTATTTTCCATTTTCATTTTCGTACAGTCACATATATACTGTGCATAACCGGGGTCATATAACATTAAACAATAAACACAGCCATTCCTCTTGTCAACAACCCCCCCCCCAAAATAAAGACCCAATGTACCTCTTTGACCCTCCATACACCCTTTCTTTCGCCCCCCTCCAACTTTCCATCTTCCCTCCATCATTTCCCCTCTACCCTACTTCCCCTCCCCCTCTATCACTCCTCTCTCCCGATACACTCCCTCCCTTCCTTCTCCCCCTCCCTCCAGTCCTCTCTCCCACCCTCTCTACCCCTCTTTCTTCTATCCCTCTACTCCTCCCTTCGGTGTATTTCTACTATCTATTATATATTCAGCTTGTCCTATTTTTACAGTGGAATTATAGAGCAACAGTATACAAGTGCGGTCACGTTACTTTAAATCTAACACATACTATATATCCCCCCTCCCCCTCCCCCCTAATGCCCCACCTCCCTTCCCCCCCCGACTTCCCAGAGCCCGTACACGGTATAGATTTTAACAAACACAGTCTAAAATATATTAAGAAAAAGGAAATATAAAAAAAAGGAAATTAATAACATCTCTGCATTGAACTCAGCTTCTTCCTGTTACACTAACTTTGAGCAGCTTAGATTGTTCCTAATCTTAAGCATAGGCTATCTGTAATTTCTTAGTCCCATATTTGTTTTGTATATAGTCAATCCATTTTTTCCAGTCTCGTTTATATCTCTCATTTCAGTGCTTCTTTTTATCTGCATCTTGTGCTTGTCTATTGCCTCTCCTACTTCACTCATTGGGGGGGGGGGGGTGAGGGGGAAATCCTCTCTGTATTCTCTTTCCACAAATGTATCTGTCATTCTAGGCCTTCAACATCCTCCTTTAACCTCATTTACTTCTCTTAAATCTCTCCTTTGATTAAACTTGAATGGTCTTACCTTATTTAAATTTCCTTGTGATTTCTTTGATCTACTGAAAAGACTTTCATTTCTCTTTTCTTTTCGTATTTCCTTCTATTTGTTAGCATTCTAGATTGTCACACCTCTGTTTCTTGCTTGATGCTGGACTGGGGTGTTTACTTCCTGTTCTGACCCCCTCCTCTGTCCAGTAACGAAAGCCAAGACACACTTAATGAGAATGTCCTTTAATAGCAAGTCCAGACTCTCGGTGGCTGAAAGCCAAGTAAACAAATAGATAAGGACCTTGGCAGCAAGTCCGACAAACCTTGGCAGCAATTCAGACAAACTCTGGCAGCAATTCAGACAATCTCTGGCAGCAATCCAGCCTGTCAAGTTAGTTTCTCTTTAGTCAAAGCGTTGACTTCTGCAAGAAGGGCGTGGCACAAGCAGTCTTTTTTATAGTCTGGAGAGGAGCCTAATGACCATCAGCTGAGCGTAATTACCTCCTGTAATTACGTAGTTGTTCTTGATGCCGAGTAGCTCTTCGACGGCGTGCATCCCGGAACAACTCACTGTTGGTTTCTGGATCACTCTCCCTTATCTCCTCCCCACTGATCCAAGGCTCAGGCGCCACCTGCTGGCCAACCAGACTCTCTGTGCCCTGCTCGGAGTCGGAACCCTGTCCAGGTTCTCCACATCCTCCAGGGCTGACTCATAGGGCCCCTCACTGACGGAGTCTGGTGGCAGCTCCAACGGCTCCTGCTGGGCCACAACACTTCCTGTGCATCTTTCATCCATCGTCTTATTTTAGACCTCATATAGCTTGACCTGAAAGCTGAATGGATCTTTTCCTCTTTGAAATGTTGGTTTCTTAGTTTTTTTAAATCTCTTTTCATAGTATCTCAACTTCTTTTCTGTAAACAGTAAGTGGACTACATCTGATTTTTATGTTGACCTTATATTCTGACTATACAGCCTACAGATCAGATTTTGCAGGAGTGATTTTAATTTTTAAAGTTTAACTCATATATATTCAAGACCAATAACTCCTAGCTGGTTCTACAGTCTGCATCTTGAAGTGCCCTGGCTGAATTAATTTTATTCCTCCATCTTCTGTCTCTTGTTATATCACCGGTTTTATTCTGAAGAGGTGCATCTGGTGATAGCCATGCATAGAGTCTCTGCTTAGGCTGCTCGAAACAGGTGTTAGCAATTCTGTTTTCAAACTCTATTAACCTATGTCCTGCCTAATTGATTCGATTTAATTCAAATCTTCCTGTTCCTCCACTTTTCCAACTTCTGCATTCCAATCATCCATTATTAGTAGTACATCCTTTCCGAGATATTGCATTTAACAGTTCTGGCAATTTGTTTTAAAACTTGCCTGTAACTTCCGCCAATAACTCTGTAGTAGGAGCTTCTCCATTAATAGCATATTTACTACGTATCTACTAAATGCAATATCTGCAATCTTGTTGTTTCTTGGGTTTGAATGATAAATAACAATGCCAAAATACACACTCATGAAGACATCACCAATTGTTTTAGGTTTTGAAATAGCTCCCTTTTAATTCCTTTCACTTAACCCTATTAATACAATTGGAATATAGGCTCACCCTAAAAGCTGCTTGCAGTATGCCCGGATTGTTGGCTGCAAATGGAAAGAAAAGAAAGAATGGTAAGCAGAAGGAAACCATACCTCTTTCCTTCCCTTTACTGTTGAGACAACCTGAGTAATAAATTAAAGTTCTTCAACTACCCTCAGCTGCTGAAATGGGTTTCATGGATCTTTGTTCAAAGTTTCAAGCAGCCACTAAGTGACTATATATAATTCCTGAAAGGCAACTCTCTTAGTAAGCTCAAGAGGGTCAACACCAGGAAGAATTTTGCAGCATTTTATGTCTCAATGGGTAGGAAGAGTTTTGATATAAAGGACTTTATTTATCAAAATGTCCCATGAAGTGCCCTACATGATTTGTACAATACACAGTCATCTAAACTAGAAAGTTATTTGGGAAACTAGTATGCAGTGGTGGGTTTCAAAAAATTTCAAACCTACTCTGTGGATGTGGCCTCCTTTGTGGGAGTGGCTTGCCGGTCATGTGTTATCTCTCTCTCTCTCTCTCTTTCCTTCCTTTTGTCTCTCTGTCCATTTTTCCTTTTTTTCTTTCATCTTTCTCTCACTCTTTCTTTCTTTCTTTCTTTCCTTCTCTTTCTCTCTCTGTGTGAGTCTGTGTGTGTGTCTGTGTGTGTCAGTGGTGGGTTTCAAAAAATCTTGGAACCTCTTCTGTAGGTGTGGCCTGCTTTCCGGGTCCACTGGTGGAACCTCTTCTAACCGGTTCGGTAGATTTGACGAACCGGTTCTACCGAACTGGTGCGAACTGGTAGGAACCCACCTCTGCTAGTATGTTAAGCATAGTGTCAGGCCTGGAAGTCATCTTTTACATTGGGCATTCAGCACTGCCACATTTTCTACTGTAGGAAAATGGGAGGGGGGATTATATGGAGTATGGGAGATAGATAGTCTAAATAACATTCCTTTCTCAGAGAGTCAAGAACAGCTTGCCCTGCACCTGGAGTGGCGTGACTGGGAGGCATCTCCAGTTGGGACAGTGCCTGATTGGACCATGTGATGGACATGTGAGTGCTGGACAGGGACTTGAACTTTCACTTGGGTAGGAAAAACCTGGAACCTTTCAGATTTGGGTTTTCCTAGATGTGCCAAAATGACATCTCTCATAAAATGGAACTTTGAGGAAACTCAAGACTTCTTTTGTTGGGGGTGTTACTTGCAACCCTGACACTTGGCTTGCAATTAAGAGCAAGAAAGGAGGAGGAGGAGGAGGAGGAGGAGGAGGAGGAGGAGGAGGAGGAGGAGGAGGAGGAGGAGGAGGGTATGCATGATGGAAGCGTCTTTTACCTTATCAATGTATTGTTTAGCTTAGTAGGAAAATATTTGCTTTGAATACAGAAAATTTCTAACCTCTGGCATACACAATTAATAATAGATTCTAAATTATAAGAAAGTCCTATGCATGTTTACTCAGCAGTATATCCTTGGTGTAAGTCAATCATCCAAGTCAATTGTCCACTACATCCCAATTTTAAAGCCATGCTAGCTTCATCATCAGTCAGAACAATCATTCTTAAAACCATCAGCCCTCTAGCAGTCTAATGAAGGCCAGCTGTGCTACATCTCCACTGCCAGTTAAACAAAAACATATGCCATTTTTTCATCGTTCAAGAAATAAAATATTTGGTTTTTTGGCATTTCCTGGACAGTACGTATCTGTTCATGTAAATTGTAGATGATGGCATTCCAAGATTTCTGCATTTGGGTTCTTGGCATTGTCCACAACATCCCAATTTTAAAGCCATGCCAGCTTCATCATCGGTCAGAATAGTCATTCTTAAAACCACTATCCATGATAGAGAGCCGAGGTGGCGCAGTGGTTAAATGCAGCACTGCAGGCTACTTCAGCTGACTGCAGTTCTGCAGTTCGGCCGTTCAAATCTCACCGGCTCAGGGTTGACTCAGCCTTCCATCCTTCCGAGGTGGGTAAAATGAGGACCCGGATTGTTGTTGGGGGCAAATATGCTGACTCTGTAAACCGCTTAGAGAAGGCTGAAAGCCCTATGAAGCGGTATATAAGTCTAACTGCTATTGCTATTGCTATCCCAATTTTAAAGCCATGCCAGCTCCATCATCGATCAGAATAGTCATTCTCAAAACCACTATCCATGAGACACTGTTTCCATTATTGGGAACCAATTTTTGCTCATAATTGTCCCAAGGCAGCACCCAAGACATGAGAGCAACTTCCCTTCAAGAACCAAGAAAACTAACAAATGAAAATTATGTGACAAACCCATCTAGCTGGTTTGGTTATCTGCCAAGGTGAAAAAGGTATTATTGATGGTTATCAACTCTTACTGGGTTTTATTTGGGATGAGAAAGCATTACATTAAAAAGAAGGAGACAAAGCAATTGAAATATGGGTCTGATCTCACTGCCCCAAAAATGGCATAGGGTGTGTGTTTTTAACAAGGTGCGGGATATTTCTTTTTGCCATCCAACCAGTGGTGGGTTTCAAATTGTTTTCGAACCTACTCTGTGGGTGTGGCCTCCTTTGTGGGAGTGGCTTGCCGGCCATGTGACCTGGTGGGAGTGGTTTGCCAGCCATGTGTTCTCTCTCTCTCTCTCTCTCTCTCTTTTTCCTTCCTTTTGTCTCTCTGTCCCTTTTTCCTTTTTCCTTTCATCTCTCTCTCACTTTTTCTTTCTTTTTCTTTTTTTCTTTCTTCCTTTGTTTCTCTTTCTCTTTGTGTGTGTGTGTGTGTGTCAGTGGTGGGTTTCAATAGCAATAGCAATAGCAGTTAGACTTATATACCGCTTCATAGGGCTTTCAGCCCTCTCTAAGCGGTTTACAGAGTCAGCATATATTGCTCCCACAGTCTGGGTCCTCATTTCACCCACCTCGGAAGGATGGAACGCTGAGTTAACCTTGAGCCGGTGAGATTAGAACCGCTGAACTGCAGATAACAGTCAGCTGTAGTTGCCTTCAGTACTGCACCCTAACCACTGCGCCACCTCGGTTCTTTTTGGAACCTCTTCTGTAGGTGTGGCCTGCTTTCTGGTGGAACCTCTTCTAACCGGTTCGGTAGATTTGACAAACCAGTTCTACCGAACTGGTGCGAACCGGTATGAACCCCTCTCTGCATCCAACTTAATACTTTGGTCATTAGCTTGGGAAAAAAATATGTGAATGTGATCCTGTGCATTGCAGCTTTGTAGGTTTCAAACTCCCTTCCAAATAAAACCACCTCTGTCTGCGGAAGGCAAATAATTTTCAAGCACATTTAAAGGCTTGAGAGTGATTCTCATTTTATATTCTTTGAGGTGAGATCCGCTCGGCCCCCTCCCTCTCTTCTTTTCATTGCAAAAGGAGCAGCCACGGGTCACCGTACTCCAGCACCTCCTAAAAATAGCCTTTTTAACAATTCCGTGGTCTGCATGGAAGGAAAATGACAGGAAGCATAGACTACCAGCTCTGACTGAGTCAGCCTTTCCTAGCAATCAGATTTTAGATTTAGATTTTACTTTATTTGTATGCCGCCCTTTTCCCTGAGGGGACTCAGGGCGGCTCACAATTCAAGGGAGGGGAAAAACAGACAAGTTACAAACATGAAAACAATACACCGTTAAAAAACACAACAGTCATACCATTCGAGTGGGGCTGCAAGTCTTTAGCCCCAGGCCTGTCGGGACAGCCAGGTTTTAAGGGCTATGCGGAAGGCCTGGAGGGTGGTGAGGGTACGAATCTCCACGGGGAGTTCGTTCCAGAGGGTCGGAGCAGCCACCGAGAAGGCTCTCCTCCGGGTAGTTGCCAGTCGGCATTGGCCAGCAGATGGAATTCAGAGGAGGCCTAGTCTATGGGATCTTATTGGTCTAGTGGAGGTAATTGGCAGTCGGCGGTCTCTCAGACTGGTTAATGAAACCAGTTCCATGTTGTGCTGCAACAAAGGGCCAGAAGAGACACCCCCCCCTCTCCTGACATTACGCAGGAGCAGCCCCAGATCAGGCTGACCACCTGGCAAACTCAAATGCTTCAAATGCCCCGTCCGCCTTTGGGTTTCCAACCACAACATTCTTTATTTATTTCACTTAATATAGTTTTCATCTCTTTCAGTGCTGCCAGGTCATCTCTGGCATGTATGTTGAATGTTGAATGTTGATTTTATTTATATGCCGCCCTTTCCCCCCCCCCCGAAGGGGACTCAGGGCGGCTCACAACTCAACCAGGGAAGGGGGATACAAACAGAAAATTAAAAGCAACACAAAACAATACATAATTAAAAACACACAGCAGTCATACCAATTCGAGGCGGGGGCAACAGTTCTTTAGCCCCAGGCCTGTCGGAACAGCCAGGTTTTAAGGGCTTTGTGGAAGGCCTGGAGGGTGGTGAGGGTTCGAATCTCCACGGGGAGTTCGTTCCAGATGTATCTTTCCCTGGGGGTGGGGTGGGGGGGCAGGGGCATCAGAGAAAAAAGGCAAGGAAGACGGTTTGAGCTTGCCAGATGTATGTCTTTCAGGGAGTTGAGAGCTTGGTGATTAGACTTTGAAAGGAATCCCATTTTTTTTCAAGAGTCACCTGGACTTGTTTTTCTTTGAAGATGATTCGCTTCTCATCCAAGAAGCTTCTTCAGCTTTGACGGGATGGTGGGGAATGGAAGGACTGGAAAAGAATTGTTCCCTTCCCCAGCATCCAGTCAGAGCTTAATTCAGCTGAAACTGAATTAAAATTAAAACTTTCAGTTTTCCCTTGCATCAAGGCTCTCCAACAGAAGAGACTCTTGATTGCTCCAGGTTGTAATGAAGGGTCCTGGCTGCTCTCTGAGCTTGGTGGTTTTCTTGCAGACGTTTCATTACCAAACTAGGTAACATCATCACTGCTAGAAGCAGGGATGTGCAGTCAGGGGAGGCAGGGGAGGTAGAGCCTCACCACTGTCATCATGAAAAGAAAAAAAAATGTAAAAGGAAAAAGGCGAAAGCTGAGGTCAGGCTGAGCTAGTTGCTGCCAGAGTCACCGTGGATGACTCTGCTTAGTGCTTAACTGTTTAAAAAAGCCTCTAAAAAGTGCCCTCTACAGGAGGCGGCAGGAGAATGAGATGCCTCATCTAGTCTGACTTTATGATTTGAATTTGAATTTACTTTATTTGTATGCCGCCCTTTTCCCTGAAAGGGACTCAGGGCGGCTCACAATTCAAGGGAGGGGGAAACAAACAAAGTTACAAAATATAAAGACCATACACAGTTAAAAAACACAACAATCATACCATTCGAAGTGGGGCTGCAAGTCTTTAGCCCCAGGCCTGTCGGAACAGCCAGGTTTTAAGGGCTATGCGGAAGGCCTGGAGGGTGGTGAGGGTACGAATCTCCACGGGGAGTTCGTTCCACAGGGTCGGAGCAGCCACAGAGAAGGCCCTCCTCCGGGTAGTCGCCAGTCGACACTGGGCGGCTGATGGAATTCGGAGGAGGCCTAGTCTGTGGGATCTTATTGGTCTAGTGGAGGTAATTGGCAGAGATCACTCGAGCAGGGCTAAGCAAGGGTTAAAAGCCGAAAAATTCCTGATGTAATGAGGCACGTTGTTCTCCTGCCTCCTGTAGAGGGCGTTTTTTTTCCAAACTGCCTTCTACCCAGAGGTTGGCTACAAAAATTTCAACAATGGGTTTTCTGCCTAGTTGCTGGGTGGGCTTGGCATAGTTGCCCTCCTGCACCGTGCCAGGGGGCCATTTTCACCTTCCCCAGGCTCCGGAGGCTTTCCTCTAGGCTTTGGGAAGGCAAAAACTGCCTACCCGGGCTCTGGAGGCCCTCTTCCAGAACTTCCAGGAGGCCTTTTTTTTCTCCTTCCTCGAGCCTTCGGATCGGCCCTGCATGTACCTCACATCCAAATCGGGCCACGTGGAAACTCCTGTGAGGGGCAGGGTGTGGTGGGAGGGGCCAGCCAGGGGTGGGATTTGGAGCCATCAATAATGTTAGCTACAGGTTCTCCAGAACCTGGGCGAACCTGTAGCAGCCCACCCCCTGCTTCTACCTCAGGATTGGGTAAACTTATCTGCAAGTTCTCCCCAACAGTTTGCTCCTTCTTTTCTCTCCTACCAGCTTTTGCCTACCTTCCCAAAGATCAGTTCTACATATATTTACACAGTACACCCTTATATTGCTTCTGAGCACTGAGTGATTTCACCGTACCTTCAAAAAGGAGAGGATAGGGTAGGGAGGCAAATCATGCATTATCCCTCTCTTTAAATTTCAAAGGGTCTAGGAACCGATAGAATTGGCTACAGAGAGAGATCTACAATAGCAGTTTAAGATTGTGAAAACATGGATGACCACCAGATGGAAATAGACTTTTCCCATATATCTTTATTGCCATCTAATGGCTGTTTATATTTTTTGCAGTCTAGCTCTGGTAAGTCCTGGTATACAGAGAGCAGGCAGTTGAATAATAGCACACTGGCTGAAATGGTTTGATCTTTCGTTCTGAAATAAAATATTCCTTTAAAACCATTCTGAGCAGGCTTAGGAGTACCCTGTTCTTTGATATGGTGTGCTTCAGGTGTCACTTGGCACAAAATGCCTTAGGCAAACCTTGTACTGAGCTGACAGGACCAATGTCTTGAAAGATCTTCTGGAAACCTGTGGGAATATTCAGGCTTGTAACGCCAATATATCCTAGCGGCATCAGATGAGTTGATGCAAGTGCAGTCCCACCCCTAATAATACAAATGGAAATCAAATGAAAAGCTAGAGAGGGAAAAGTGATTTAGCATAAATAGATATCATTGCATTAAAAAGCACCACTCGAGGATCGCAATATTTTCTGTGACTGTTTATGTAGGTTCTTCTCAAAGGAGCCTAGGCAGGACCATTGCTGGAAAGCTTTAGGCCAGGTCAGAGGTGGGTTCCTACCAGTTCGCACCTATTCGGTAGAACCGGTTCGTCAAATCTACCGAACCGGTTAGAAGAGGTTCCACCAGTGGACCAGGAAAGCAGGCCACACCTACAGAAGAGGTTCCAAAACTTTTTTGAAACCCACCACTGGTCCTTGGATATGATTATTCTACACTATCATGCTCCTATTTATAAAACTCAGTGCCTCTGTGAAAGGTAAGGATGACTATTGCGTTTGTGGTGCAATCAGAACATTGCGTGTGTTGAAGTTGTTTTAACGCAAACCAAAGACGCCTTTTAAAAAACAAGTTTACATCATATTCTTATGCATGCCAGTGCTGTGTGTGAGGTAATTTAAGGTGGTTCTGACAAGTGTCGTCGGCATCTTCATATCCGGTCACATGGGCGGCAAGCCACTCCCCATCCGGTCACATGGGTGGCAAGCCACTCCCACAAAGGAGGCCACACCCACAGAGTAGGTTGGAACAATTTTTGAAACCCACCACCGGGCCAGGTGTTCCCTAAACAGCATACATAAATAACCTTGAAAAGTTCAGAATCCAGATATGCACAACCTTACAAGCCATTGTTATATTAACTACTTCTTCCTGCCTGCAAGCCTATTGACTGAGTTAATAAAAGAAAGGGGGTTTGGAAGCATCTCTTTTTCCTAGCTGAGGCTGAATGGTCTTGCAACCATCTCGCAGATCCATCTCCTCTACTCCTGTGAGAAGGAAAGAAGTAGTTTGAACTGTGGTAGGGCATTCAATAGTATTGGAGGCAGCAGATCATCTGCCTTCCCTGGTTAAATCTTCTAACCCTGGGGTGAAAGAGAAGAACATACACTCGGGCATAATTCCTACACTCACTGACAATTCTCCCCACCCTCCTCCATAGCTAAGCTGGCTCTTTCCACACTATTTATACCTTTCAGCCGTTACAAAGGTCCCAGGATCATCGTGCTTTTCAAGGTGTGGTCCTGCAGAAAGGCCTCATCCTGGGGAAAAAAAATTGGATTCCTCCAGTCCTGAAACCAATAACCTATCTTTGAGTTGCTTGAGGCTGATCTTTTTACTAAGGTGACCAGATTTTCAGATTGGAAAAGAGGGACACCCTTGACCGGGGGGGGGGGGGGGGGGGGGGGGCTTGATTAAAAAAAAAATTTTTGTCAAAAGGTCACCCCAGGACACTGAAACCAGAATAAATACGAATCTGTTGCCAAACAAAATTTTGATCACGTGACCATGAGGATGCTGCAACGGTCGCTAAGTGTGAAAAATGGTCACAATGGTCGCTAAGTGTGAAAAATGGTCGCAACGGTCGCTAAGTGTGAAAAATGGTCATCAGTCACTTTTTTCAATGCCATTGTAACTTTGGTCACTAAATGTTTTCCCCCTCCTCGAGACTCCTCACTTTTTCCTTCATTCCTCTTGCTGATCTACCTTCACCTTATCTGTCTTCTGCTCTTTCCCTCTCTTCCTTCCTTCCTCCCTCCTTCCATCCTCTTCTTTCCTCACTCACTCCCTTCCTCCTTTTTTCTCTTCCTTCCTCCTTCCATTCTTTATACGATATAAAATTCAATGAGGGTGAAACACACCAAATCTGGCAAAGCTGCCTTGCACCAACCTGGCCTGCCCATAGAATAGCAGCCACTTTGAGACACATAAACCTGGTCTGAACATATTGCATCACAAAGATTTGCAAAGATCACATTTGCAAAAAGGAACATTTCTTGTAGTAAATACATTTTATAAACAATTTAAAAGTAAAAATCCCCCCAAAATAATAAAAAAGGTATTCTATAAATAAAAGAAATCCTTAAAAACCATTGTTAAGTATTACACCAGCAATAATTTATACTGTCACCATTTCAAACTATCATCAGAAATACGAATCTGTTGCCAAACATCAACATTTTGATCGCGTAACCATGAGGATGCCACAACGGTCGCTAAGTGTGAAAATGGTCGCTAAGTGTGAAAAATGGTCATCAGTCACTTTTTTCAATGCCATTGTAATTTTGGTCACTAAACAGCCATGTTCCTGACTTAACAACCACCATGGTTCACTTAACGTGGCAATAAAAGGTCGCAAAATGAGGCAAAAATCATTTAACAAACGTCTCCCTTAGCAACAGAAATTGGGGGATCAATCCTGGTCGTAAGTCGAGGATTACCGGTAGCCAATTGCAAAAGGCAACTTTACTTGGAACAGGTGAGATTGTGCCCGGATCCCTTTCATGCCAACATCCCATCCTGTCCATGGGGAGAACTCCACAGGCGGACAAAAGCCCCAATCCCCTCTCAACCTCCAGCTGACTCTGCCATCCGCCATAACCACACATGCCCCTCAAAGGCAAAACTCAGGGGGCTGAATTCTACAGGGGGAGGAGTAAAGGGGGGATTTGAGGGGCAGCCCAAAGCACCATCTGTCTAAATTTGCATCAGGCAGGCAGTAACATTTTCATAGACCATGATCAGAGGAGCAGCTGATCCTATGGAGAGACTCCTCCTGCATTCAGTCCCAGGCCTACAAGTGGAAGTACCCTTCCTTCCTTCCTCCTTTCACCTTCCTTCCCTCCCTCCCTCCCTCCCTCCCTCCCTCTTTCTTCCTTCTAGCCTTCCTTCCTTTCCATTCTTTCTCCTTCCTTCCTTCATCTTGCCTATCTGCCTTCTGTCTTTCTGCTCTTTAGATCTCTCTTCCTCCTTCCTTCCTCTTTCCATCCTTTCACCAAAAATCAGGATGTTTTATTAGCATCAGCATCATTCTGCTGAAAATGCCAGATTCTGTGGTACTTCTGGATGAGATTTAGAAAATTACAGAGACATGAGGAACCATTATATAATTTCACTTGGCAAAACTCTGATTAAAATAATAGCAACAAAATGTAAGGTTTTTTAATTTTAAAACTCTAGCAAAACATAGATTTATTTCCAGTTTAGTTAATTAATGCCATTATAAACAGGAATGCAATTGATTAAATAAAAATGACTTTTTCTTTTATTAAGAATACTTATTCTACACTAAACTAGAAAATATTTCATAGGCCCTTCAACAAGTTTGTTACAAATTTTCAGGATTGCATGCATTCTTGAAACTGATACCATGTAATGTTAAAAAGCAGATAGCTAACTAAGTACACTAAAAACCATGTTTAATTATTTGCTACTTGAAGCCAATAGCAATGATGAAGAAATTTCTGTCATCCTCAGTGACAATATTTTTAGGGCCAAAAAATAAAACTCTGTATATTGGATCTGTTGAATGGAGAAAGGCCTGCCCCCCCTCCCCCAAATGAGACACCTTCCATGATAATAGGAGAGGAGAGCCTGGAGACAGCAATCACAAGGCAGAACGGAAACTTGCCTCTTGGAAGGAATGACCCGGTTTGGCTCCCACTTTCAACAATCGAACAGAGAAGCGAAGAGGCAGGACAGACGAAGTGGGAGCCAAGCCGGGCTAGAGTGTTGGGCTGAAGGAAGGAGGGATACACACACTCGTGTTCTCCCCCTTCCTCTCTCTCTCTCTCTCTCAAATGGCAAATCCGAGCCCGGCCCCATGCCTTCTCCCAACCCCCGCCCTGTTCTCTTAGCTCTCCTCTCCTATTATCGTGGAAGGCGTCTCATTGGGGAGGGGGAAGCAAGCCTTTTTCCATTTCAAGGAGCTGCCGCTCCTCCCCCCCCCACCTCTTAGAAGTCCAGCCAGCTGCCCGCCAAGCTCTCCGCGGAGACTCACCCAGAGTTTTCACCGCGATTTGCCTGGTGAGGGGAGGCGGCAGGTTGATGCAGACCAAATCCACAGTATAATAAATACAAGTATAATAAATACTTGTATTTATTATACTTGTATTTACTTCCTCCTCCTTCTCCTCGCTGCGATCTGGTTGCTTCCCTTCACATCTTTGGAACGGCTTGGCTCCTTTTTTTTTTTTTTAGGGCGCCCCTCCGTTGGGAGGAGGTGGAGGACAGGCTCCAACTCTGCCCAGAGAAGGAGTCCGAGCGCTCCGGGGAAACGCGGCAAGCAAGCCAGCACTTCAAAGTCATGTTTCGCTGAATGACGGGCAAGTTCTAAACTGCCGGCATGACTTTGAAAGGGCTGGATTGCCTTCCGCGCGGGCCGAAGTGGAAGGCAAGCGGCAAGCCAGCCCTTCAAACTCATGCTGGCACTTTAGCGTGCCCCTCAGCTGCCATTCAGCGAAACATCTTTCGCTGAATTGCGGGCAAGTTCTAAACTGCCGGCATGACTTTGAAAGGGCTGGATTGCCTTCCGCGCGGGCCGAAGTGGAAGGCAAGCGGCAAGCCAGCCCTTCAAACTCATGCTGGCACTTTAGCGTGCCCCTCAGCTGCCATTCAGCGAAACATCTTTCGCTGAATTGCGGGCAAGTTCTAAACTGCCGGCATGACTTTGAAAGGGCTGGATTGCCTTCCGCGCGGGCCGAAGTGGAAGGCAAGCGGCAAGCCAGCCCTTCAAACTCATGCTGGCACTTTAGCGTGCCCCTCAGCTGCCATTCAGCGAAACATCTTTCGCTGAATTGCGGGCAAGTTCTAAACTGCCGGCATGACTTTGAAAGGGCTGGATTGCCTTCCGCGCGGGCCGAAGTGGAAGGCAAGCGGCAAGCCAGCCCTTCAAACTCATGCTGGCACTTTAGCGTGCCCCTCAGCTGCCATTCAGCGAAACATCCCTATCACGAACGGACGCCGCCCGCAGATAACTTTCCATAACTTTCCGGGCGGCGGGACCCCCGCACGACGTTCTGTGCGGGCGGCAGCCGCTGCGCCCATGCTCTCGGAGGCGGCGATCCCATTCACGAAGAGGCAGCTCCTCGTGGGCGCAGCGCCTGCCGCCCGCACAGAGTGAATTTAATTGGGATCGCCTGCGGCCGCGAGGACCCCTGCACAAATGGACTCCTCGCGGCCGCAGGCGATCCCAATTCACTCAGCCGGGGCGGGCAATTTCTGCACGAACGGACTACTCCTCGCGGCCGCAGGAGGACAGGGAGGAGGAGGGGGCAGCCGAGCCGCCCGCACAGAGTGAATTCAATTGGGATCGCCTGCGGCCGCGAGGATTCCTGCACGAACAGAGTATTCCTCGCGGCCGCAGGCGATCCCAATTCACTCAGCCGGGGCGGGCAATTTCTGCACGAATTGCCCGCCCCGGCTGAGTGAATTGGGATCGCCTGCGGCCACGAGGAATACTCCGTTCGTGCAGAAATTGCCCGCCCCGGCTGAGTGAATTCAATTGGGATCGCCTGCGGCCGCGAGGACTCCTCACGGCCGCAGGCGATCCCAATTCACTCAGCCGGGGCGGGCAATCAATTTCTGCACGAACGGACTACTCCTCGCGGCCGCAGGAGGACAGGGAGGAGGAGGGGGCAGCCGCCCGCACGCGGTTCAGGGGCTTCTGCTGGGCGGCAGGAGCCCCTGAACCGGCCGCGGGCGGCTGCAGCTGCCCCCACCCTCTCCTCCTGCCGCGGCGAGCGGAAAATTCGATTAGAATTAGATTACTCACCAGTCAGCGCAGCTGCAACCACTTTCGTCTTTTGTAGAAAGGAAATGGAAACTCGCGCAAGCGTGCTGAAAATTTCCCATCCCAGCCAGCTCACTGATTGGCTGGAGTCCAGGCCAATCCAATCAGTGAGTGGGAGGCTGGGCTGGCTTAAATTTGTAGGTAGTAGGTAAAAGGCTAAAAGCACGCTTTTTTTGGCGCTCGCAGCTCCCGCCCATCAGCTGCTAGCTTGCTGGGCTGGCTCATCTGATAGAGAACAGAACGATGAGCCAGCCCAGCAAGCTAGCAGCTGATGGGCGGGAGTTGCCAGCGCCAAAAAAAGCGTGCCTTTTAAAAAGGCGGGCGGGACGCGGGAAAGTGCGTTGGAAAGCGGGTGTGTCCCGCCAAAAGCGGGACGTCTGGTCACCTTACTTTTTACTGCTGTGAGTTGCTTTTCTTTTGGGCATGCTTACTAACGGGAATGCCACATCTGGTAGGAGCTAAAAGATGTTCGTTCCCGATCTCCAGCAATTTCAGACTTTATAATTGGCTTGAGCAATGGCTACTGTCAGCTGAATTAAAGAAAGTAAAAGTGACGCCAGTTTGCCAGTGCAACAATACTACAAACACGATATTTCAAATATTACAAAGTCCATCCTATGTTGCCCTCACTACGACGTGAATATTTAGCCTAGCTATTTGGAGTAAAGTCCTGATGCATGCAGGTGGTACTTGAGAGACCGCCTGCTGCCAATTACCTCCCACAGACCCATTAGATCTCACAGGGTTGGCCTCCTCCGGGTGCCATCTACCAGCCCATGCCACCTGGCTATTACCCGGGGGAGGGCCTTCTCTGTGGCAGCTCCGGCCCTCTGGAATGAACTCCCCGCAGGGATTCGGACCCTCACCTCTCTCCAGGCCTTCCGAAAAGCCATCAAAACCTGGCTTTGCCGGCAGGCCTGGGGGTGATGAGTTCCCTCCCCTCTCGACATGTATGGTTGTGCGACTGTTGTCTACTTTTATTATTTGTAATTTGTCTTTTATGTTCCCCCTTTCCCCCCCCCCCCTTGAATTGTTCGCTGCCCTGAGTCCTCCCGGAGAAGGGCGGCATACAAATAATAAAATACAAATACAAATACAAATGTGAAGCACAAATCATAAATGTGTTTTCCGGATGATGTTTTGTTTATACAGCTAGAAGATTGGGCAGGGGGATGAAAATGTTCTCTTTTTTGCAGAAATTGTTAGAGGAAGTCAATACTGGGTAGGTCTCTGAATTATTTACTGCCTTCAGTGCTCTTGCTGGGAATAAACCTTGTTTGAACTCATTGGGACTCACTTCAGATAGACGTACCACCGGATTGCACCTAAAATACTCATACACAAATAAATAAAATACTCTCATAGTTAGCTTTGCCCAAGGTAAAAAGGGAAACAAAGGGATTGTGTTCTGGCATGAATGAATGTTTAGAAAGATATATGCTTCCCTGAAAATAAACTGATTTGAATTTAATGAGATTTATTTCTCAACAAGTATGGATACGAAGCAACGGAAATTGAATGCAAACAATGAAACCTGTTCTGACATCACAATACAAGCTCCATACTTTACTTTCTGGCATGCAGTGTTGTAACACAAGTACAAAATGGGTGGTGTGCTGCAACGTCATGATAAAATCCAAGCATGCCCAGACTACTATCCAGCTTTTTCATGGTGGTGCAGTACTTAGAATGCAGTATGGCAGGCTAATTCTGCTGACTGCCAGCAGTTCGATTCTCACCGGCTCAAGGTTGATTCAGCTATCCATCCTTCCGGGTGGGTAAAATGAGCGTGACCCGACAATTGCACGATAGACATATGCGCGCCGACAAAATAGCGCCGATTAAAGCGCAACGTCAAAATCGTGCCGACAAATTCGCGATGATAAAATTGCGATGACAAAAGCGCCATGACAAGCACAATAAAATCAAAAACATTTTAGGGTTAGGGTTAGGGTTATAACGTACGTATACGCATCCCACTATGTTAAAGGCCCAGCACACTCACTGGGCTGTCTATAGTTTGTTGATGACGCGATTTTGTCGTCGCGCATTTGTTGGAGCGCTATTGTCAAAAATCAATTAGCGATTTTGACGGCGCTCATTTGTCCGTCGTGGTTTTGTCGACGCGCATATGTCTATCGCGCATTTGTCGGTGAACCAAAATGAGGACCCAAATTATTGGGGGAAATATGCTGACTCTGTAAACCACTTAGAGAGGGGCTGTAAATCATTATGAAGCATTATATAAATCTATTGCTACTTTCCAGCAGATATTGCTTATGATCAGTTAATGCATAGGCAGAGGTATTTAACTGATGCAATTCCTTGCTTTGGAAGCTTTAATTCTGGCGCGCCACCCATTTTAACTTTGGCTCCATCAAAAGCCTTCATATTGGGCCATCTGCTTTAAGTATTTAGAGCAGGGCTGTCAAACTCACAGCATCACATTTTTGCCACATGATGTATTGTGTCTTTTTTCCCCCCTTTGCTAAAACGAGGGTGGGTGTGACCAGAGCATGACCCATCTGGCCCATGGGACATGAGTTTGCTTTAGAGTCACAGATAGTACTATGAAGGGGGCAGAGAAACGAGCGCTTTATGCAATCTGGTATTCAAACTCATGCCTCTGTTTCTGATTTTTAAATGTTAGCAGATAAGATGGTCAATTTCTCCCAGTCAACTGCTGCTCTTCCTCTATTATTCTGCTTCAGGATCCATCTTTCTACTTCTTCTGCTCTGCTATCTTTTAGCATCAAGAAGGCTTTAGAAGGTCTACCAAGCAGGATGGCAGTTCCAAAACACACGGATAATCTGTTATCAAGATTAACAAGAGCCACAACTGAGTTCTTGCAGAGCTGAAGGAGAGAAGCAGCTTAGAACTGAGGAGAAATTTCCTGGCAGTTAGAACAATTAATCAGTGGAACAGAAGTTGCCTCCAGAAGTTGTGAATGCCCCAACACTGGAAGTCTTTAAGAAGATGTTGGATAGCCATTTGTCTGAAACAGTATACGGTTTCCTGCCTAGGCAAGGGGTTGGATTAGAAGACCTCCAAGGCCCCTCCCAATTCTGCTATTGTATTGTATTCAGAGGTGGGTTCCTACCAGTTCGCACCTATTCGGTAGAACCGGTTTGTCAAATCTACCGAACCGGTTAGAAGAGGTTCTACCAGTGGACCCAGAAAGCAGGCCACACCTACAGAAGAGATTCCAAATTTTTTTGAAACCCACCACTGGTCCTTGGATATGATTATTCTACACTATCATGCTCATATTTATAAAACTCAGTGCCTCTGTGAAAGGTAAGGATGACTCCTGCGTTTGTGGTGCAATCAGAACATTGCGTGTCTTGAAGTTGTTTTAATGCAAACCAAAGATGCCTTTTAAAAAACAAGTTTACATCATATTCTTATGCATGCCAGTGCTGTGTGTGAGGTAATTTAAGGTGGTTTTGACAAGTGTCATCGGCATCTTCATATCCGGTCACATGGGCGGCAAGCCACTCCCATCCGGTCACATGGGCAGCAAGCCACTCCCACAAAGGAGGCCCACACCCACAGAGTAGGTTCAAACAATTTTTGAAACCCACCACTGATTGTATTGTATCAGCTGCTAATGTTCTTCTATTCACAGTAGGGTCATCTCTAGCCTTGCTTCGTAGTCCAAGGGGCCTTTGGGGAAAAATATCAACCATCACAATCTCAGAAGCTTTGGGACTTACATAGAATTGATTTGCAGGTGTATTGGATTGGTTTTACTACTTCCATTACTACTAAAGCTGTGACTTTGGGACTGCATATAGAAATGTGTCAACTCACTTGCAATTCAGAGCTTTGAATTGTGCTTGAGCAAAACACTGTTTTTACGGAAATGTTTTTAATCTTATTGCTTCATAATGTGGATTTCAACGTTCACTGTCTCCTGTACCGAATTCGTAGGTCTTACTTATTCCATATATACGGCAGTCCTTTGAAGAGAGAAATGTCTGCTATTGTCTTTTGACATATGCAAGAACTAGGGATAAGCTAAGACAGCTTATATCAGGAAATGGAAAGACACTAACATTGAAATACTAATCAATATTGATCATGTTAATTTCGTTAAAACACTCCTGTCTGGTTTAATACTCAACATTCAGCTCCAATGGTTTTTGAAACTTGTTCGAGGCTGACACTGCATGATTGATGAGATCCATCACTGCAGGAATGTTGAAATGTTACCTCAAGAATTATACTAGATTTCTATAGCATTTGAAGTGGAAAGCACTGAAAAATATAAATCTGAATGTTAGGGATTATTTTAAAAAGAAACTGAACATCCTGGTTGACCTGTTTTAAAAAACACTGGAAGAAAAAAAACCCACAATCATCTTTGTGTTTGGGGGTTTTTTCTCTCTCAAAAATTTTCCAGAAGAATTACTTTCCATCAATATAAATGTTATTACTACCTCTCCATCAATGGTGGGTTTCAAAAATTGTTCGAACCTACTCTGTGGGTGTGGCCTTCTTTGTGGGAGTGGCTTGCCGCCCATATGACCGGATATGAAGATGCCGATGACACTTGTCAGAACCACCTTAAATTACCTCACACACAGCACTGGCATGCATAAGAATATGATGTAAACTTGTTTTTTAAAAGGCATTTTTGGTTTGCGTTAAAACAACTTCAACACACGCAATGTTCTGATTGCATGACAAACGCAGTAGTCATCCTTACCTTTCACAGAGGCACTGAGTTTTATAAATATGAGCATGATAGTGTAGAATAATCATATCCAAGGACCAGTGGTGGGTTTCAAAAATTTTTGGAATCTCTTCTGTAGGTGTGGCCTGCTTTCTGGGTCCACTGGTGGAACCTCTTCTAACTGGTTCGGTAGATTTGACGAACCGGTTCTACCGAACTGGTAGGAACCCACCTCTGCCCACAGGTTAGAGATAAGCTGGTCAACATAGTCACAGTGAGACCCTGAAGGATGCAGCTCTGAAGTATAATTTGGAGCTGAAAACTAAAAATAAAACAAAACAGAATTATCCCGATTGAAAAGAAGGCAAAATCTTTCTTTCCTCCCTTCCCCATCTTCTATAATGTAATTGTTTTTAGAACAATTAAGGCTGTCTTTTTTTAACTTTTAAAATGAGATTTGTGCTTACAATTCCCCCCTCTGGGTCTATAAACCTAGCATGGGAAGCAGCTACAAAGAGACCTTCATCCAAATGAGAAGAACATATGCAGAACCAGTCCTAGAATAGTCTCATAACCTGTGTCTTTCCCCATGGAGAAATTCAGACAACCGGTGACCTATGATATATCTTCATATAGGGAGAACCATCCTTACAATCCCTGTTTGTCTCATTTGCCTATTTGATCATAACCTTAATAATGTGGGTGCATCAAATTAAACAGGTGTGCCTCTGAAAACCTTGGTGGTCTTCTAAATATTGTTGCTTAATTCAATACAAATAAAATTACTAAATATGTAAATGAATGACACACACACACATATATGTGTGTGTTGTGGCCCGGCAGGAGCCACTGGCCACCAGGTGGTGGAAGAGCATTGGATCAGAGGGAGTGTTCAGGGAAACACTTGGGAGTTGTTGCAGGATGCACCCCGTCGAAGGGTTACTCGATGGAAGGAACAACTGAGTACTTACAGGAGATGATTGCGAGCAGCTGTTGCTCATTGGGATCCTCTCCTGAGTATAAAGAGACTGCTGGGGCCACGTCCTGGTTGCAGAAGTCAACGTTCCATTCCTGTTCTAGTGATTGTTCTTGTTCGCGTTGACAAACCGAGAGAAGGCAACTTGGATAAGTGGGTTTGCTGGAAGAAGCCTCTTTGCAGTGCTGCGTTTGTTTATAGGACTTTCTGCCGGAGCTATTATCTTTGTTTATTTGGGCTTGCAGCCAACAAGTGCTTGGACTGATTAAAAGAAACCTTTTTGGTTACGTGGCTTTTGGCTTTCGTTCCTGGACGGAGAAGGGGTGTCAGAACATGTGTGTATGTTATCTTGGCCCCATCTATTTCGAGGAGGACAAATATTTAAAGGACAAATGCAACCTTATTCCTTCAAAACAGGGTTTAGTCCAGACTTCTTTTTTACAACTTGCCTTCCAAACATGCTTCGATTTTAATTCCCAGCTATCCCTAATTAATTTGGGAAGTTTGGGACAAAAAAGATAATTCCGGGCAGGTCCCTGTGGGATATGGTAAAAAGTCAAGTTGGCAAGTGTGACATACACCACCCACAAAACCCAGATGGAGCTTTGATTGTACGGTTGCAGTGCCATCTTGACCAACCCCTGGTGTCAGGCCTGCAGTTATATCCCTTTTAGGATCTTTGGCCTGCCATACTTTCTCTTATTTCATTATGCTGTTTCATTAGTGTAGTTGTGGGGAGGGGGGAATAGAAAGGGGTAGGACTGTGGAATGTGTTGTTATCATTCTTTCTAGAAGATCAAGGTCATCTTTTGTCTCCGCACCTTTGCACCTGACTGGAAGCAGCTGGGTGGAGATGCCCACGTGGAAGAAGACGGTTGGACCATGTGACGGGTTTGTGGGTGTGGGGACAAGATCATGAACTTTTAACTGGGTGGAATCCCAGGAAGTGCTTTAGAATTGGGATTCCATAGCACGATGCCAACATGTCTGTCTTACTCAATTGGAACTTTAAGGATAACTCTGCCTTGGACTCTGATTTAATTCTGCATGATATTTGGAACGCTGACACCTGGATTCAAAGGTTCTTCAGAATGCATGGATTAGATTGATCATGAGAAAAGATGAATATCAAAGTCTATTATTCTGGATGCAGGGTGATATTTAACAAGAGATCGGAGGCATATATTAATCCCCTGATGAAGACAGGCCAAATCATACCCTCCATAAATATGGCCTAAGGTCAAAATTTTTTGTTTTTTTAATTCTTGTTGCTTCTTGTAGAGATCAACTCTCTTGTCACGCTGCCATCTGCTGCTTGTTTGATATTTGGAACTTATATGTGCTCTTGCAAGTTTTAGTTTGCTTTTTACATGATGATGATCATCTTCATCAGCCAGAGAACTTAGAATACTGAGAGTTTTGGGAATAATACATGATACATATATATTTTAGCAGGGTGGGAAAAACTATTATAGGATGGCCTTTATACCTCCACAGTAGTGCATCCATTTCCTGCTGGGAATGAATAATCTCGGTGCCTGTGTTTTACTCCCTAATCATTATACTGTAGTTTCTCATTACATTATTCATTACTGTTGAACCAAAGAACAAACTATTTCCGATAAATTAATAGATGTGGTCATCAAATTGGCAGAGCAACAGATGAGTAAGGCATAATGTTGTAAGTTCACGCTCAATACTTACTGCTGCTCCGTTGTGAAATGACGCGGATGGAGTTGTCACAGCCTCAGTGGGTTTTTTTTTAAAAGGTGAGATGTGAAAAAAACTGAAGATAGACTTATAATCAGTAAAACACAATCAGGTTATTCATTTCTTCCTCGGTTTAAATTAAGGGGTGAAATGACATAAAACTACTGGAGTTAACCATGTAGTTCAAGAAAGAAAGAAAATTAGTATTGGGGACACACTATTATTCTCTTGACTGTCTTCTGATGAAAGATGAAATCACATAGGTATTTAAAGAGGAACTCTCTGAGCGGTTAGCTCAATCACCCTTATACAGACAGTGAAAATACATGCTCATGTCGTGTCAAACAGGCAAAATTTCTAGATAGTTAAATATCTATGCCCTAGAATATTTTATCAGCAGTCAACCAGATGAAAAATCATCTTGGGTTTAATCCTAGGCAAGTAGCATTGTCTCTGGATATTATTGAAAAACCTGGAAACATTGATCATAATGCTACTGAATTTAACATAAAAAAATGGAATAATTGCTCAAAATATCCCAAACAGTCATACCTAATTGCAAATAAGATGATGGTATAAAGAATGTTTCAGAGGGAATCAAATGTACTAAGTTCCTCTGTATTATTTAGGAACTGAAATGAAGAAGAAAAAACACAAAATTGTGATTTGTTGTTAATGCCTTATTTTACTGCAACAAAGAGTCGGAAGTCAACGCTTCGTTTTCTTTTTCTTAATCCTTCGTCACTTCTCTTCCCCTTCTTCCTCCCCACTGCTTTCCTATTTACTTTCGTATTTTGTATCTTCTTTTATCTTATAACTCAATAAAAAGGTTAAATGAGGAATTGTGATAAAGAAAACCTATCTAGAATACACACCTTGACTCATTCACTGGCAAAAGGGAGAACGACAAAACCATGCCCGACTAAACCGTGGTGACAAAACCGTGAGTTCTAAAGCACTCTGACGAATGAGCACTGAATCACGGCGACAACAGAGCGGCAACAGAAGCACGCTGTAAAACTGAACCTAATCCTAAACCTAAACCTAAACGTAACGCTAACCCTAAACCTAACCCTAAGTCTAACCCTAAACCTAACCCTAAGTCTAACCCTAAATCTAACCCTAAACCTAACCTTAAACCTAACCCTAACCCTAACCCTAACCCTAAACCTAAACCTAACCCTTACCTTAACTTAAATCGCCCTTCTGTCACCGTGCTGTTGTCGCCGCGCTGTTGTCGGTGCGTTGATGACGTCGCGGTTTTAGCGATGCAGTTTTGTCGGCACGCTTTTGTCGTGCACACTTTTGTCGGGTCACACCTTGACTCGAGGAATATGATACCAAATTAAAGAGCTTTTAATGGTGAATAAGACAGATCCAAAAAGTTTCTTTCTTTCTTTCTTTCTTTCTTTCTTTCTTTCTTTCTTCTTCTTCTTCTTCTTCTTCTTCTTCTTCTTCTTTCTTTCTGTCTTTCTGTCTTTCTGTCTTTCTGTCTTTCTTTCTTTCTTTCTTTCTTTCTTTCTTTCTTTCTTTCTTTCTTTCTTTCTTTCTCTCTTATAGCTACCAATCTCACCAAAAGTGACTCTAGGTAGCATACAACAAAGCTAAAAACAGTGAATGGAAATTTTGCCAGAGACTGAGAGAACGCGAGAGATACCTTTTTACAAAGAAAAGATGCAAGCAAACTGCCAAGGATGCAAAAACAAAGCAAAATAAAGCATGAATGATGATTTTTTTTTTTAAAAAAAGCATTTTAACTATATTTAAAGCAGGCCACTGAACACAGAGGTGGTGCGACCAATGAGTCATAGGATAAAAATGACCTAAAGGAAAGTAAGGAAATTGCAAAGATGACCCTAAAGATGACCTAACTGGTGGTAAGGAAATTGCAGAGAAATTCAATGAATTATTTGATCTATCTTCGCAGCTGAGGACATAAAGCCTATGTCTTCTGCATCGGAAGAAACTCTTTCAGGAGCAGAATTCTAAGAATGGAGACAACGTTATAGACCTTGTTGCCAAAAGGAACCACGGAGACCCAGTGATCCTTTAAAAAGTGTGAAATGCATTTATTTTTTTATTTTTTGCCCTCCAAAATCAGCAACTATCTCCAAGGCCTGAAAAAGAGTTAATGTGATTTCAATTTCTGAAAAGAGTGAACTGGATGATAAGGAAGTTTTAGACTAGTTTGGCAGAATGAGTTCCTGAAAAGAAAATCTTCAAACAAATGAAGGAAAACAATCATTTCGGTAAGTATGAAGACAGTTCCAGATGATGAACAGTTCCATCTGCAAAACTTTCCAATTCCAATTAAAAGCCTAGGAGATATTGCTCTGGACTGTTCATTTACAATCTCCTTAGAAATCAGGATATTAGGAGAACAGACTTGTTTATGTGCAGGAAACCATCAGCCCTCCAGCAGTCTAATGAAGGCCAGCTGTGCTGCATCTCCACTGCCAGTTAAACAAAAACATATGCCATTTTTTTCATCTTTCAAGAAATAAAATATTTGTTTTTTTGGCATTTCCTTGACAGTATGTATCTATTCATGTAAAATTGTGGATGATGACATTCCAAGATTTCTGCATTTGGATTCTTGGCATGTTAAAGGATTGCACTCAAACGAAAAAGGTGGTGAAGGAGCTTCATTCTCTCTTACAGATTCCAGAGGCCACCTTTCCTAGTTTAAAGAGGTACTGTACAATCAAGCTATTTGGAGAATATCAATGTTATTGCTATTTTACCCAAAGCAACAGGGAGGGAGGGAGGGAGGGAGGAAGTCAATTATAATATCAATTAAGGCAAAGGTAAAGGTTCCATTCACACATGTTCTAGTCGTTCCCGACTCTAGGGGGTGGTGCTCATCTCCGTTTCAAAGCTGAAGAGCCAGCGCTGTCCGAAGACATCTCCGCGGTCATGTGGCTGGCATGACTAAACTCCAAAGGCACATGGAATGCTGTTACCTTCCCACCAAAGATGGTCCCTATTTTTCTACTTGCATTTTTATGTGCTTTCGAACTGCTAGGTTGGCAGAAACTGGGACAAGTAATGGGAGCTCATTCCATTACACAGCGCTAGGGATTCGAACTGCGGAACAGCCGACCATTCTGATCGACAAGCTCAGGGTCTTAGCCACTGAGCCACCGCATCCCATCAACTGATTAGCAGGGTGCTAATAACAATTTCTTGACAGATCAGAAGCCCTACTATATAATGGTATAGCAATAGCAATAGCAGTTAGACTTATATACCGCTTCATAGGGCTTTCAGCCCTTTCTAAGCGGTTTACAGAGTCAGCATATTGCCCCCAACAATCTGGGTCCTCATTTTACCCATCTCGGAAGGATGGAAGGCTGAGTCAACCCTGAGCCTGTGAGATTTGAACAGCCGAACTGCAGAACTGCAGACAGGTGAAGTAGCCTGCAGTGCTGCATTTAATCACTGCACCACCTCAGCTCTTGATTTGAGAATGACCTTGGAATCCAGGAAGAAGAGTTATAGACTGGATCAGCTGGCACATAAAAAAATATCTCAGCCTACAGAAGCAGAGGGGGCATGAGAAGCATTTGAGATGGAAACTTTGTAGTTTTCCAGGGAATAAAAGGAGAGGAAGGAGAAATGCATTCAGTCTTGCAAGAGTCTGTTAATTTAATCTTACAATAATGACAGAAGCAGTACTCATCATTATGCTTTTTGTCTGGAGTACCTTGCAGGGGCTAGCATCTAACTCAGTGGTAGTCAACCTTTTTCTACCTACCGCCTACTAATGGATCTTTCTGGATGGAAAAATTTCCTTACCGCCCACCAGTTTTTGCGCAAGTGCGGAACATGAGCATATTTCTTTTTTTCAGACATGGGTTCTAAATTTGTTTCACAATTTAACAACTACTTTTCCTCTTACGTTTTGATCTGCACTCCACACAGTGCTTTTTTCCCTCCTCTTTTCCCTTTTATTACAAACACCAAAAACGATGCTGTATTAGGTGCCAATTTTTATTAAGTGTCACCATCAAAACAAAATTCCTTTTCCTGCCTTCTTCTTTACCTTTCTTATAGTATTTCACTATATCAAGTATCTCTTTTTCCCCTTTTTTATTTTCTCCTTCTTCTTCCTTTACTTATTTCTTTCTTTTGTTTTATAAGATAGCAAAACTTAATTTATGAGCCAGACTAAACACTGCTTACTCTCCTCCTTTATTTTATCCCCTTTTCTCTATTTTTCTTCCCTTTTTTTGTTAATTTTTTTAATCTTTTCCTTTTTATCTCCTTTTTTTTAACCTTCCTTAGGGCAATGTACAAAAGTAAGGCTGAGCTAGTTAGCCCACTTATTATTATTAGCCAACAACAATTCTCTCCTGCCTATAACTTTTCTTTCTCCTATTTTGCAACTGCTCTGCTCCGCTTCTGCCTGTCCCTGCTATCAGTTTCCACTCCTCCCCTTCCTCTTCCCACGTGTTTGCTTGTTTGCGTGCACACGCACATTGGTTTATTGATGTGTGCGCTCGCGCCTGCCCACTCGCTCAAAAGGAGGTTTTAACCTCCATAGTCCCTACCCCACTAGTGGGCGGTAGGGACCAGGTTGACAACCCAAGACCTAACTCATGCTTAAACATCTATACTATTTTGAGGGTTTCAGCAACCGTATAGCTATAGAAGTCCTTTTTGAATTATATACATTTGTGTGCTGATAAATGTAAAATACCCAACTCTGCCAGTTTCATTGCTGACACTGAATTGCTGCACAAGCCATTAAACAGCTGGTTGGCATGCTAGGCCTCCAAGAAAATTTAACAGTTGGCTCTTGTGAGTTGATACAAGCTGGCTTCAGTAGTACTACGTTACTGAGGATGTCCTTGATTTTCAAAAAACCTTTCATAAAGCTCATTACCACAAACTCTCTGGAAAAATCAGCAACCATGACAAAAAGAAAGTAAGATTCTCTCATGGATTAGTCTCTTACTCAAGAACAGGAAAACAGGGAACAGGACTAAATGGACTATCTTCACAACTAAACACGAGAACCCGAGTGCAAAGGGTGTGAGTTTGAGAAAACAGTTCACAATTCATATATAGCAATAGCAATAGCAATAGCAGTTAGACTTATATACCGCTTCATAGGGCTTTCAGCCCTCTCTAAGCGGTTTACAGAGTCAGCATATCGCCCCCACAATCTGGGTCCTCATTTTACCCACCTCGGAAGGATGGAAGGCTGAGTCAACCCTGAGCCGGTGAGATTTGAACCGCTGAACTGCAGATAGCAGTCAGCTGAAGTGGCCTGAAGTGGCCTGCAGTACTGCACTCTACCCACTGCGCCACCTCGGCTTTATATTTTAAAAGGATCTTCTAAGCCCATAATGGCGAACCTATGGCACGCGTGCCCGAGGTGGCACGCAAAGCCACATCACCCGGTATGCACAGCCTTGCCTGTTGGTCTTCTGGGTATCTGGTGCATGATGATCAGCTGTCCTTTTTGGCACAGCAGTGCCAAAAACCGGTGTGCACATGAGCGCCGGCCAGCTGATGGTCCGGTGCCCATGTGCACCAGAACCCGGAAGTTCTGCGTTTCCGGAGCGTGATCCCTACATGTGCGTAGCAGTGCCAAAAATTGGCCTGTGCATTTGCTCCGGCCAGCTGATCTTTGGGCACGCATGAGTGCTAGAACCTGGAAGTCCAGCTTTTCTGGAGCATGAGTTTGAGTTTGAGTTTAATTTTATTTATAGGCCGCCCAATCCCGGAGGACTCCGGGAGGCTTACAGCAAGGGGAAAAAAAGCAATAAAAGAAAATAAGAATAAAAACAGAGAGGTTAAAAACAACACAGATACATTCGTTTCAGTCGAGGCTGGACCTCAACAATGAGGTCAATAGCCCCAGGCCTGCCGGAATAGCCAGGTCTTAACAGCTTTTCTGAAGGCCATGAGAGTGGGGAAGGTCCGGATTTCTGGGGGTAGCTCATTCCAAAGGGTCGGAGCAGGCACAGAGAAGGTTCTCCTCCAGGGAGCCGCCAGCCGACATTGTCTGGCTGACGGCATCTGAAGGAGGCCCACCCTGTGGGATCTTACCGGCCGTTGGGAGGAGTGTGGCGGTAGGCGGTCTCGCAGGTATGCTGGCCCTAAGCCATGTAGGGCTTTAAAGGTAATAACCAACACCTTGAATTGCGTCCGGAGACCAATAGGTAGCCAGTGCAGCTCACCCTGACAAGAGCATGTGTGCCATTTCCATGCCACCTTTTCAGCACTTGGTGCCAAAAAGGTTCGCCATCCCTGTTCTAAGCTTATCAGTAAATTAATTAGAAAAAGGATTTTAGATTTCCAGTGAATAAACTGAATGTAAATGTCAGCTTATATGTCACAATTGTAAAACAAAAAAACCCAAAATTGTACAGTAGCAACAAAGCATCAGCAAAGAAGTTGAAAATAAAACTGCCAACATAGTAATGCCCATTTATAAACTGAAGACGCAAGCGCGCTATATAATATTTTATACAGTTTTGGTCCTCGCTCTGAGAACATTATTGTAGAAATTGAAAGCAAAGCCAAAATGTTTAAGGCACCAAAGCAATTCTTCTTCAATGGAAGACCAAAGCATTTGGAGCCTTTTAGATTAGAAAGAAATGGAGAACATGATTGAAACATATAAAGTCAGGCATGTTGTGCAAAAATGTCAATAGAGAAACGATTTCATCCCTCTCTGCACAATATTAGAGTCCAGAGTCTCTACTGAAGCTAAAAAGCAGGGAAATTCGGGACCAGTAAAACCAGGTACTCCTATAACTCACAATTAACCTGTGATGCAATCCATTGCCATCAAATGGGACAAGTGACAAAAGAAATTAGATCCCTAGAAGATAAGCTGTCAATGGTGCCTTGCTGTGATGGTTGCATTCCATCTCTGTAATTGAAGACAGGGTGCTATCAAATCAAGTTCTGGGGGGCAACGTTGAAAGAATGTTATGAACATCCAGGATGCATCTGGCTATTTCTGAAGACACAGAATAATGGCCTGGGTAAATGTTCCTTCTTAACCAGCATGTTGATATGATATGCTTATCACTTGGGCACCTCGAGAGCCGAGGTGACGCAGTGGTTAAATGCAGCACTGCAGGCTACTTCAGCTGACTGCAGTTCTGCAGTTCGGCTGTTCAAATCTCACTGGCTCAGGGTTGACTCAGCCTTCCATCCTTCCGAGGTGGGTAAAATGAGGACCCGGATTGTTGTTGGGGGCAATATGCTGACTCTGTAAACCGCTTAGAGAGGGCTGAAAGCCCTATGAAGCGGTATATAAGTCTAACTGCTATTGCTATTGCTATTGCTACTTCAGCTGACTGCAGTTCTGCAGTTCGGCTGTTCAAATCTCACCGGCTCAAGGTTGACTCAGCCTTCCATCCTTCCGAGGTGGGTGAAATGAGGACCCAGACTGTGGGGGCAATATGCTGACTCTGTAAACCGCTTAGAGAGGGCTGAAAGCCCTATGAAGCGGTATATAAATCTAACTGCTATTGCTATTGCTAAAGGACGCCCCTTCAGTCGGAATCTAGAAAGATAAGGTCCCTACCATAGATGAACAAATAACACTGAGAAAGTGGCAAAGCATAAATTGGGTCCATTTTCATTTAATGTGATTAATGTTGCTTTATTCATTCTGGTTCTGATGTTATTCTATTTTGCAATTTTAATAAGCTCTGAAAACATAACACTGATATTGTTTGTTTATAAGCGGCAGATAAAACAGACCGCACACGTTTACTAAACACAAATGGATAGGTCAAGAACAGTGCTTGGAAAAATAAAATAAGGCAAACAAAGAAACAATCCTCTATCTCAAATTGCCACACTGGAAGTATTAGAACAGCTAAAGAACAAAGACTGGAGGATTATAATCTTGAAATTAAGAAAAATAGGGGAAGGCATCCATGTACATACTAAACAAAAAACAGTTTTATGATTTTTTTTTTCATATTTTAATAGAAGATGGAGAGGCAGAAATACTTATTGTGGGAGATATGAATGACGTGGTAGATCTGAATTTAGATGAATATATTCAAGGGGAAAAAAGATGAAAGTTTCCAAGAAAACTCTTCTAGTCCATGGATTCATTGACCCAGTGGTGGGTTTCAACATTTTTTAGAACCTCTTCTGTAGGTGTGGCCTGCTTTGTGGGAGTGGCTTGATGGCCATGTGACCATGTGAGAGTGACTTGCCAGCCATGTGATTGGGTGGGCGTGGCCAACTTGTAAAATGTGATGAAACTCACTTAACAACGCTCTTGCTTGGCAACCAAAATGTTGGCTCAGAAACTCTGGCTTTGAAGTGTGCAAGTCTTAAAGCTGTCAAGTTACAAAACCCTTGCACCCCTAACCCTTTAGAAAAAAACCCCAGGGGTGTTCAAACTCGATAGCTTTAAGACTTGTGGACTTCAACTCCCAGAATTCCTCCTCTCGCTCTTCATCTTGATGATGTGCGGACAGGCGGGGGGGGGAGGGAGCTGGAACTGGTTCTAAACGGCACTGTAGATTTGTGGAACCTCTTCTGTAGAAAAGCTTAGAACTGGCAGGAACCCACCCCTGCATTGACCTCAATAGAAGTTTGGAGACTAAAAATCCAGAATCCATGCAAAATGTTTTCAAGAATTTATTCAAAGAACAATTAGAATTGTTGTTAGGATCTCCAAAGCTCTTTTACTGTTTATCAGGGAAATCCAGATATGTCCACTGACATACACAGATATTTTCTTTAATTTTATCATACCATAAAAAGTTATTCTACCCAAGCCTTAGACCATGTATTTCTATTCTCATTGTGCTCTTTTTCATTATTTGTTTTATTGTTCAAGTATTCTACTTTTCTTCACGCTCTTTTCATTTTCTCCCCCCTTTTATTTGCACCTATCTTGCCCTAGTAGTACTTTAGCCAGCTAAAGTACTACTAGGGCAAGATAGGTGGCAAATAAATTTAATAAATAAATACATAAATACATAAATTCCATATGTTGTGATAATTATTTTGAAATCACATACAAATTCATGCTAATTATAATACCCAAATGTTTCCTTTCCCTGCCTCCAATCTGAAACCTACTTTTTACAGACAGTTCGTTTTGATCTTCCATCTTCATGTTCTTTAGCAACATCTTTGCTTTCTCCTTATTAATTTTAAATCCAGCCAATGCTCTAAATTCTCTTACTTTTGCCATTAATACATCTATCCCATTGAGAAAGTCCTCCAGAATTAAAACCAAGTCATTGGTGAAGGCTCCTAGTGCATGCGTTTCTTTTTTAACTTTTACCCCAGCAATTCTCTCATTTGTCTTTATTCAAACTTTAAGGCCCAGAATGAATAGCAGTGGTGAAAGTGGGCATCAGACAGAGCCGAGGTGGCGCAGTGGTTAAATGCAGCACTGCAGGCTACTTCAGCTGACTGCAGTTCTGCAGTTCAGCTGTTCAAATCTCATTGGCTCAAGGTTGACTCGGCCTTCCATCCTTCCGAGGTGGGTGAAATGAGGACCCAGACTGTGGGGGCGATATGCTGACTCTGTAAACCGCTTAGAGAGGGCTGAAAGCCCTATGAAGCGGTATATAAGTCTAACTGCTATTGCTATCTTTACTTTATTCCTTTCTGTTTTTCACAGGAATAGAGTCAATTACCACATTCACAAAACTTTTGTGACGTTTTGGGAAGTATACATCTATTTTACCCCTCTAATAAAGTTATTTCCCAAATCCGTGCCTTTGAAAATTCTAAACAGAAAAGTCCAACTTAAATTGTCAAAAGCTTTCTCTGCATGAAGAAATTTTAGAGTAGTTTTTCATTCGGTTCCTCCAAGTACTTTAATACATTAAGAACATTTCGATATATTGTCTCTTGGGTAAAAAAAAATCCACCCTGATCTTTGTGGATCTGGTAAAGCATTTTTCATCCTTTCAGCTAACATTCATTGTGAAAATTTAATAATCATTGTTCAGTAACGATGCTCATCTATAGTTTTTAGGTAAAATCAAATGTTGCCCTTCTGTATTTTGTCTCTTCCAGCTGTCTGTTATCTAAAAGCCTGTCTAACTTCAAGCAAGAATAACATCCTTTTTATATTACAGAGCAAGACATGTTTATATATATATATGGATTTTTTTTTAAGAACTCAAATAGAAACTAAAAACAATTATAAATATTAGCTGCCAAGTTTAAGTCTTCAAATTGTACCTTGTGATTGCAATTATAAAAGGAAGGGAGGGAGAGAATGCAATTTCATTTCATTTGATTTTGATTTGGCCCCCACCCCATTTCTTACTATGGTTTTCTTTTGAATTTAAGTGTGGTAGACTTTTTTTCTTTCCTTTCCCCCCCCCTCTTTTTTTCTTTCTATTTCAATATTTGTCTTTCTAAACATTCTTTGTATTTTAATGTTTTATTAATAAGCATGTAGACATACCCCAAGGGGTATGAGAGAACTTTGGAAGATCTGGAGAATAAGGCATTTGACTCCTTCAGAAGTCTGGTATCTTTTGTTCATGGATTCAAGGATAGCACACAGAAGCCCCTGAATGTAGTTAAAGCCTTCCTTTGTTCCTTTTTTATTTTTTTAGTAGGGATATTGTGTATATGCCGGCATCTTTATGCCAAGAGTAAACTTGGAGCAACATAACTATTCCCTAATAATATGGTAATTCCTTAATAGCATGTTTAAGAATTCCAAGCGATTGATGCTAATTTTAAGCTAAAGAGGTACATTCTAGATGTGAATAAGGTTGGATAATTACATTGCTCTCAAGGCTGAATATTTATAGCCTTCTCAGCTTCTGCTTTTTCTTCTTGTGCATATATTTTGGACCATAGTCTGTAGCTGTTTCATACCCACAATTCCCCTGATCCCATAGTGATCAAATATTTTTTTTCCAGCATTTCAGACAGTTACTGCTTAAATCAAAATGTTTAATGATCTTTTTCTCTACTTTAGGAAAAACTTAATGAGTTATTCAAACTTTAGGTGCAATGCAAATATGAACACCTGGGCATGTAACAGTCATTAGTATGGCACTGCATTGTAAAGTATATGAAAGCATTGCACTTGTGATAAATGATCTTTCTCAAAGACACATTAACACACATTTGGAAAGCTGATTGAAAATCTCTCTCTCTCTCTCTCTCTCTCTCTCCTCTCTCTCCCCCTCTCCCCCCCTCTCTCTCTGTCTCTGTCTCTCTCAAATGTGCTTTGAACATGGCAGTCATCATTGTGGGATGATGTTACAGCAAAATTACATACTTATAGTCAAACCTTGATACACAGAATTTAAAGTTCTTTTTTGTAGCTTTTATTTTCCTTCAATAAAACTCAAATAAGAGGGCTTCTTTTCGGGGAAACACGATTTCAGGGTGATCAGCCCAGCTTGGTGCCCTGCCCCCCGCCACACACACAAGAGCCAGCAAGCATGCAGGGACCGATGGCATCCATCAGCATCTGCAGCCTGCTGGTCCCATGGCTGGCGCACCCTGGGGCTCCACAGAGTGGAAGGCATGGAGCAGAAGGCAGGTGATCCTGCCATGCTGCATGGGCTGTAGGCAAGCCGAGAGACATGAAGATGAGCATCCCACAGCCATCTGCCGCTCCGGCCCACCACTAGACTTGCCCGTGGCCTATTTGGCACGACTGGATCGCCTGCCTCCCTTTGCTGCCTGTGCTTCCACCTGCTACTTGCATAGGTACTCCTCACCTGTGCTGCAGTGGCTGTGACTACTGCCAAACACCATCGGCCCACACTTGCTCACTGCCTAGGCTGGCCACCCCCAACCCCCTTCCCTAGGGCTTATTTTAGGGGTTGGATGTGTTTTCAGGGAAACACGGTGTGTGTGTGTATGTGTGTGTGTGTGTGTGTGTGTTTAGTTTTCAGAAATGATGGTAAGTAAGTAAAATCTTTATTATGGTCAAAGACCAGCAATACACATTAGTTTTTACACTATTTTAAAAAATACTAACATTAAAATATAATTAAAAGTATTGACATTAAAAGTGGATAATAACATAGTGGTCCAAATATAGTTAGAGGTATGTCCAGATAATTGGTTCAAGATGGTACTATACTCCTGTAGCCAATTTTTTTTCTTATGGACATTGCAGCAGCACAGAACTTTACCACGTGGTAACCAGTGAAGTACGGTCAGCTTTATGGCTGGTGAGGCAGCTTTTTAGACTTGTGGACTTCAATTCCCAGAATTCCACAGCCAGGCATGCTCAGTTCCGATTTAAAGCGACAGCATTTTTCCCCCTTCCAAAATAAGTTTTCCCATTCTTTTTCTTCTCCCTCACCCTCCTTCCCCCCTCTCTCCCTCCCTCCTCCCTCTCTCAAACAGACATACGTACACAGAGAAATTGGATCCCTCTCTCACTCACTCACTCTCAAACACAAACACAGAAGTTGGATTGGATATATTTTCCAAAGGCTTGAAAGCAGCTCCTCTGCCATGCCCCCACTTCGCCTGCTGCCTTCCGATCAAACTTTTTGAATTCTTCCCCCCTCCCCACACACGCACCTTTTCCAGTTGTTTCAGAAACTATTTCAACTCTGCTTCTTCCTGCCCTCTGCTCTGAGTCAGACTGAGCTAGTTGCTCCCAGAGAACTCTAAAAAGCCTCTAAAAATGCCCTCTCCAGGAGGCGAGAGGACACATGCCTCCTTTGCATACGAAATTTTTTGCTTGTTAACCCTTGCTTAACTCTTAAAAGGCGAAACATTGCTTATGCACAGGAGGCCCCTATTTCTCTGGCCTCCTCCTATCATTAACACTAAGCACTGTTCCAAGTCACTGTGAATCTGGTAGCAACTACCTTGGCTTTAATTATTTTTAAAAAATTCTTTAAAATTCTTTCCTTTTCCTCATGACTGGTGAGGCCACGCCTCCCCTGCCTCTAGTGACTGCACATCCCTGGTGGTAACCGGGTTAGTGTCCTGGAGGAGAAAGCCTAGATAAAATTTGTCTGCCCTCCCTGGCAATCTCTCTAATAAGGGGAGAATATGTGCAATAGACTTGTAGCTTGAAAATATCCCCCCCCCCAAGAATTCAAGATGTTGATTTTAAACACTTTACAAAAGTAAAACTGTATTTGGACTTTAAGGATTCAAATGAGATGAGGTTTGCTTCAAAATATGGGATTTTAATAAAATGAAATTGTAGAAGGATCAAAGGACAATGCAATCAAGTGGAGGGTTAGGTTAATCACTAACGTTAAGGCCATCAAGTGGCCATCAAGTGGCCTTTCCTGATGGGATTAGGTCACGGGTCATGCCTGATAAGGTGCAATGTCTATATCACATATGTTGTTTATTGTTTACTCTCATGACATCACAGCTCCCACTCTCAGTATATATTATATCTAGTGGCCAACTCAGAATCTGAACCAGTGGTGGGTTGCTAATATTTTTTGCTACCAGTTCAGGTGTACTCCCGCACGCACGCAACACTTCTGCGTGTGTGCAGAAGCATCCGGGCGGGTGGGCGAAGCCTCCTGCCACCGCTACTACCTGTTCACCCGATCCGGGCCAAACCAGAAGCCACCCACCTCTGATTTGAACCAACTCTTGTGATTTCTATTCAGCATTGTGTCTCCATCAAGCCAGAATAAGTAATATTCTACTGCAAAAGCTTCAAGACAGAATATTGAATTCCTTTCCTTAGATGTGTAAGTATTTTACTAACATCAACATATTACCAGCTGAAGGCACTGTACTTTAAAAGCCTGCATTCAATTCCTGAATCTCTTATCTCTCAAGTGAATTAAGGAAGACTAAATCACTCTTTGAGTTAGGGAGGAAAAAATGGTAAGTCCAAATTTAGCAGAATGTATAAAAGGGGGAACTACATGTCTTTCTTTCTTGAAAATTACATGCTATCTGAGATTTCTACATAGGTCTTTGGGGATTTGGGGATTGCTAAGAAAATCTTGCTTCTGAAAGTGAAGATTTTTAATAGCCTTGCATTCCTGAACCTGGGTGAGCTCTGCTTTATTCTGACAAAAAGAACTGAAAGGATGCAGATGGGCAGGTAGGGAAAACCTCTAATTAGCATCAAAATACTTCCTTAAACTAGTTTCTATTGCAATAATGTCTTGGCCAATCTCCAGCCCACATTTAATTTTTTTAAATAAAAAGCTAGATGTATATTATACAGCAAAACGAGGTATAAGGTAGAACATGGTTTCACCTTGCAAAATTAAGAAGATAGGCTTCCAATGGATATTTATATTTTATGTTTTCATAACTCATAGCCTATTGAAAATTAAAGCAACTTTTTCTTGAAAAAACTGAACTAATCTACATGATTTAATCTCTAAATTAGAGGAAAGTGTCCACCCTTCTAAATATGCAGCATTCACTTAGCAGTTTTTCTCAGACTAGACGATTTTAAGATTTCTCTGGACTTCAATTCCTACAATTCCTCAGCCAACATTCATATGTAACAACTGCACCAGGCCATTTAAAACAGGGTCCAGTAACCCCTATAGGGCCCTATTTATTTATTTAAAAGATTTGTATGGCTGCTCCTTTTAAATGCAATTTTGGATGGCTTGCAAAAATAAAACTAGTAACTATAAAATTATAAACCACCAAAAAAAACCCAATGCCACTGTAACTCCCTTGGGATGTCCTATAGGCAGCTCCAGATATACGTAGTCCTCAACCACAATTAGGGTTGGAACTTCTGTTTGCTAAGCAGGTGGTCATTAAGTGAAGCTTGCCTACCTGTATCCTTTTTCTATCCCAGCACCTGTGTAAAACATCCATGTCTTGATGGCCTTCTGGAAGGCTAAAATGGCAGAGGAAAGAGACAAAGTGAATTAGTAGGTTAGTGGGATAGGAGGGACCACATTTTAATGTCTCCATGCAACAACTGGGGTGTTGTATATTCAGGACCTCCATTAATTGCTTAAGCGGGTATAGTCTGATCTTTGTGGTTTATAACTGTAACAAATTATTTTATTTCCAAAGAAGCTACTGGCATTGAGCCACTGGTGCCAACCCATGCAGCATGCTGTGTGTCTCCCCCCACCTCCCGCTCCCCTGGGAATTCAGCATTGTTATGTATGAAATTCACATGCACAACATAATAAGAGGTTTGTTTTCTGGGTTGCAAGAAAGCTCTTAAGAGAAGCTATAAAACTCCAAGCTCTGCTTAAGGAGAGTTTAAAGATTGTTCCCATGGGAGGCAGCGGGGGGGGGGGGGGGAGGGAAACATACAGTGAAATGAACAGAAAGACTTCCCATTGTGACAAGGCCTTTTGACTCCACATTTCTCTGATTGTGCATTGGTTTAGAATCAGTCTCTGAAATTTCACTATTTCTCGGGACACTCAAGGTGATTTTTTTCAAACTTACCTCTAGCTTACCTCTATTCTTCAGCGAAAGTAGCATAGCTCTTTTACAGATATGACAGTTTGATATTTCAATAGACCTGAAGAATTATTCTTAAGCGTTCCGAGTGTGGTTTTCTCAAAGGACTTCCTGAGTCTTCAGGACTCCAATTCTGCTCTTCTTCCAGAGGTGGGTTTCTGCTGGTTCGCCCCGGATTGGGGGAACCCATAGTGGCGGCAGTGGGAGGCTCCGCCCACCCACCTGGACGCTTCTGCTCATGTGCAGAAGTGTTGTGCGCATGCACACGAGCGAACCGGTAGTAAAATAAGTTGAAACCCACCACTGTCTTCTTCCCTCACCTCCATTCCCAGAGAAACCAGTTCTCTATCATAGACCCATGAGATTCACCTCTCCCTTGACCTGGAGCCCTCTGACTTTCTGAATCCAGCTTATTAAGGCAGGGTGATTTTGTTTTTTTCCTGGATCTATGGTAACTCATGACTTCCAATAATTCTTTTTTCATCTCACTAAAATCCTTTTTTGTCTGGTGATCTGTCTCATACACATTTCAAATCAAGCTTTTTAAACAGAAAACCAACATTCATCAGTTAAAATGTATTCCTTACCTATTAAGTCAAACTGTAATAATTAAAATGTGCACCTTGAATATTTTGAATACTAAGAACTCCTGTGAGATGGCAAGACAATGTAGTAGTAACACTCCAGTGGCTCCAAGATCCACATACGCTGATATATACTATTTGCATTCCTGTGGTGCCCTTGCTTGGGGTGAACCAATGTATCTGCACACCCTTCTTATGCACCCAACACTAGGTAAATCAATGGTCTATTAACTCCCTGGCAAAAATAATCAGGAATCTGTAATTGATTAATTCTTAGATCCATTAATCAGGCACTTGGAATAAGAACTCATTTTCAAAGTAACCATTAACAATAACTGTGATCAAATGAGACTTTCACACTGATTTGATTTTTATTTGCAGAGGTCATTGTTTTATTAATGAAAGGAAAATGAACTGCAGAAGATAGATTAAATAGCTTGGAATAGTGTATGGACCCAATTGCACATGATACCGGTGGTGGAAATGAACAGAAATGGGAATGAATAATGCTTTAGTATCAGTGTCAGAGATACCACCGCTGGTAATCATGAAAAAGAGTGAATTTCCCAACACAAAAAAGCAGAACAATAAAATAGAAGGGATGGAAGAGATATTGGAGTTCATTTAGTCCAAATTCATCATGTAAAATTCCCAACAGATCTGTCTCTTACAAGGAGACTCCATCACCCTGGAACAGTCCAGAACAATTCTTACTTTTAGGAACTTTTTCCTGATGTCCAACCAAAATCTATTTTCTTTCAATTTCAATCCATACCTTCTGAAATAATCCTGCTCCATCTTCATAGGAGTCCCAGGTAATCCTATAAACCTTATAAATTTTTGTTTAGATCTTGTTATGAAGGTATATATAATTTGGTGGGCAAGGATAATTGACGTGCAAAATATAGCCTCTCATTATCAAGACAACCCCTGCCTTCTCGAGGTGCCCACCGTTTTCCAACAGAAGGGGCTCTGTCGACTCTTGGGCCCGGCGAGCTCAAGTAGTATTCAGCCTAGAATCATGGATCACGTTGATTCGGGATGCATGCGACTCTACAGCGAAGGGATTGGCGATGCCGTGCCGACGCTAAAGACTTAAGTCAAGTAAGTCAAGTATATATAATTTGGATCAAAAGAGTGGACATGTGATATAAATAGCAAACAATTGGTTTTTTCTTTTTTCTTTTTAACTATAATAATAATAAGGAAATGTTAATGCATACTTTTGGTGATTATTAACTAGAAATATCAATATCTTTAAGACTGTTTTAGATTTTAAATGGTTATTTTGTTAACACTTATTAATAAATTTCTGTTTAGAGATGGTTATAAAGGTAAATCTCTTTCGGGCCTGTGGAGAGGAGGGATGAGAAAAATAAATAATCTTAGCTAATTACAATAATAACAAAGAAATGTTAATGGATAATATTTAATGATACAAGAAGGTGCGATGTACTAGTAAAAGTAAAATGGACAGAAGCATTAATTTGTGAGTTTGGGGGAGGAAGGGAGAGGAAATGTTAGATATCGTTTTAATCAACTTTTTTCTAGAATAAGTTATAAAGATGTAAAGCTATGGCAGATTCATTGAGACTGGAAAAAAAATGCCAGTAGGTGGCTGTGTCCTTAAAACCCTATTAAATGAAAATGGTGATACAGTGATAGTAAAATATATAAATTCTAAAATGTACAATTTAAACTGAATGGAATATATGTGATTGTGGAAGAAACGCACGGAATGTACCTGTAACCAGTGGATATGCTTTCTACGAGATGTAATGAAAGATGATTTTTGTGTGTGTGTTTTCCTTTAATAAAAACAATAAAAACTTAAAAAAAAAAGATCAGGTAATCCTCAATTTACAACAGTTTGTTTAGTGACCGTTTGAAGTTATAACAGCACTGAAAAAAGTGACTTATGATCATTTATGACCATGGGGATGCTGCATCACAATTGGTTCAACATCCCCATGGTCATGTGATCAAAATTAAGGCACTTGGCAACTGATCCACATTTATGACAGTTGCAGTGTTCTGGGGCCATATCAGGGGTGGGTTCCTGGCAGTTCTAACCTCTTCTATAGAAGAGGTTCCACAAATCTACAGTGCCGTATAGAACCGGTTCCAGCTCCCTCCCCCCGCCCGTCCACACATCATCAAGATGAAGAGCGAGAGAAGGAATTCTGGGAGTTGAAGTCTACAAGTCTTAGAGCTGTTAAGTTTGAACACCCCTGGGGTTTTTTTTTCTAAAGGGTATGGGGTACAAGGGTCTTGTAACTTGACAGCTTTAAGACTTGCCTGCTTCAAATGCCAGAGTTTCTGAGCCAACATTTTGGTTGCTAAGCAAGAGCATTGTTAAGTGAGTTTCACCACATTTTACAAGTTGGCCACGCCCACCCGGTCACATGGCCGGCAAGCCACCCATTGTGACCTTCTGACAAGCAAAGTCAACAGGAAAGCCAGATTTCCATAAGAACTTTGTTACTAATTTAACAACCACAGTGATTTACTTAACAATTGCGGCAAGAAAGATAATACGATGGGGCAAAACCCGCTTAATAACTTTTTGCTCTGCAATGAAAATTTGGGGCTCAGTTGTGGTTGTAAGTTGAGAACGACCTACATTGAAGGCAAATATATTTCTCTGCAGTCTTCTCTTTTGCAGAACTAAACCTATGTAGCACCTCCAGCTAAGGAGTTTTCCTTCCTTTTGGATGCTGACTATGTTGGTGGTTCTCATCCAGAAAAGCTTGGCTTCTTGAGTCTTTCTTAAAATGTAGTGGTCAGTCAGAGTATATGCAGATTAGAGGTAATGAGAATTTCTGTTGACCATGACACTTTACTTCTGCAGATACAGTTTAGGGCAATATTTTGTAACAAACTTCTCTGGTCTAATATAAATCCATGCAAAAACTCTTTGCTAATCCTGTCACACTTGTGCTCTGATCTTTAGAAAACACAATTCCTGACTGTTTAGACTCACAATGGGGACTCCTTGACAGGATCTTTGCTGTAACCCTGTTCACAGGGCAGGCACTGCAATGGCAGGTGGGATGCTAAATGTAAATTATTTTAAGAGAAATCAGAAAAATGGCAAGACGGTGCCTGTAATATCTACAGTGTAAGAATGATTCATACACCAGTGCAAAGTGTGAAGGACAGAAAGAGATGTTAAAAGGTCAGTGGTTTTTACTTCATTTAACCCCGCATACTCTTGCTGCCAATTCAGTGGCTTTTTTGAATTCTGTTCCTTTCGTGGGAATTTCTGCATCGGCTTATAGGTGCGTGGTGAAAAACGACATACCGAACAAACTTCATTGTTAACGTTCTGCCTGTAAATCTCTTCTCCTACTCAACTTGAAACAGGGCCATTGACTTTCTAGCAATATTTAGAATTCAAACCATTGCTGGTTGAATGTATTTTTTTTTCCTTTTTAAATCCCTCCCCCCTTAGCAGCATCACACTCTTCTCTGATAGTCGAAGGAGATGCAGCTGCTACTTATACATCTATAATACTTGAAAACTGAAGCACACTTTACTCAGTGGTACAAACATCTAACAGCCACATCATTTAAAAGCAGTCTGTTGGGAAAAGCAAAAAAAAAAAAAAGGATCAGCTCATGGATACGTAGAAGACCTGTCCAGTATCTTTGGTGTCATCCTTCTGCAGAATTTTAAACTCTGCATTCATATCAAAACCCAAGAGATTTTATTATGCTAGCACAAATGTATGAGTTTACTTATAAGGCAGTTGACTTAAACATGTGCAAAACTCAGCTCTGTGTTCACTGGATATAGTTGGGACCATTATTACTATTTTCATATATTGTTTTAAGCTGAATCATTTAAAAAAAAAATTTTTTTTAAATTTTTTTATTTTATTTTATCAATTTCATATATACATTCACAATTATATGATCTCATAACTGTTATTAATAATATGTATTTATAACAATTTTCCCTACTGTTGACAATATACTTGAAGATTGCTTTTTTATCATCCCATAGATCCATCTTATCTTACAACGGTCCTACTTCTTCTTCCCTCCCTCCCTCTTTCCTTCCCTCGTTTCTTCTCTCCTACTCCCCTTCCTTCCCTCCCTCCTTCCCCTTCCCTCCTTCCCCTTCCCTCCTTCCCTCCTTCCTTCCTTCCTTCCCTCCTTTCTTTTCTCCTTCTCTCCTTCCTTTCCCCCTTCCTTTCCTCCTTCCTTCCCCCCTTCCCTCCTACATTCCCTCCTTCATATATATATATATATATATATATATATATATATGTATGTATGTATGTATGTATGTATGTATGTATGTATGTGTGTGTGTGTATATATATATATATATATATATATATATATATATATATATATATATATATATATATATATATATAAAATTAGTGTCACAACCCCTCGTAAGTCCCAATTATGGGAGGAAGCTAACTGCTTCCAACATCTGTCAATCGGCTCATCACAAGAGTCCATCACGACAGAAACCCAATATTTTTACTGTTGCCTTTTTGTTATATTTGTGTTTTTATTTGTGCTGATAAATAAATAAAGGGAGACTAGTATAGATCTATTTCAAGCTATTTCAAGCTAGATCTATACTAGTCTCCCTTTATTTATTTATCAGCACAAATAAAAACACAAATATATATATATATATATTTCATATTCATTCATTCAAAGGCTTGACATTCTGTTACAATGCCTCACTTCAGAAATGAATGCTTACAATTTATATCTGGTCACCGTATTTGCTGTCATAGTTGAGGGTTTTGGCTGCATTTGTTTACAGAATGGCAACAGTTTTAACAGTTAAGAAGGGAGGTGGATGACTGAGAGCTAACACCAGATTGTTGGTTTTTAAAATATATATTGCTTCTATTTTCCTTTCCGCTACTTGTCCTCCCAATCTCTCTTCTAGGGAATAAAATCTACACAATTCTGCACAATCAATGAAAAAGTTATTTGGTTGCTATTTGCTATCTATATTAAATTTGAAACTTTAAAGCCACACAAGGCAGCTTCCACAGATGTGACAGATGATTTAACTTGTCATTTGTATTTAATACAGTTTTCTCTTTCTTTTAACGCGCCTGATGAGCTTGACATTTTCTCAAGTACCTTTGCATCTTAAGTACTATTCATCAGATAAGTGGATTGCCAAACAAATATTGGGTTACCCTCTAAATATAAATAGCAAGATTAGCTGATTTTTACTGACCAAGCTCACTCAAGACTACAGATTTCCACCTGGCAGGACAGGTGGGTTCATAGATGTGAAACCAACTTTGTATGTATAGGAAGTGGTAGCCAGGGAAAATAACTTAAGTTAGGAACATTTGTGATTCTGTGAATGAAAAGATGAAACTTTCAGTGGCAATTTTTCTTCCAGTATATCCAAATCTATATCAACTTACTGTTCTGACTCAGGCTTCCTTAAAAAGCAAGCAGCAGTCTTGCTTCCGGCAAAACCCCTTTTATTTACATGACTGTGAATTCCTTTCATTTGCAGTCAGCGAGGCTTAGCAGTCTTTCAGAGGAATGATTATCAATATGAACCTTAACTCATTTGGAGAGCTGCCAAATAACTAGTTTCCAAACGCAGGGCAAGGCAAAACTTGGCAGTGTCTCTTATAGTCACAAACAGAACTTTCCACTCTTGAAACGACTGAATGAACCAATTGTTTCCTGCAAAATCCCACTCCGTTCACTCTTTTGTTTCCTATCGGACGGGCCAATCACCTCCAAGGTGTGGCTTTACTCCTAAGTTGACCCTGCTTTCTTAGTTCTTCTTGTCTTCTTGCAGCTCTGCGCGTGCTCTCACTGGGAACAGGCTCCAGCTGTTCCTCTGCCTCATTGCTGTCTAGCTCCCTCTCTGCCTCCAATGCAGAATCCTCATCTGAGCTTTCCCCAGCCCGCAGGACTGGCCCATGTTCCTCCCGCACCTCCTCACTGTCTGGCTCTGTTGCCAGTTATGCTGGTCGCCAGCCACACTTTCATGATTTTCACGGATCATTTTTTGAGAGTAAAAGAACTACTGCACTATTGTTAGGGGAGATATAGCAATAGCAATAGCAGTTAGACTTATATATCGCTTCATACGGCTTTCAGCCCTCTCTAAGCGGTTTACAGAGTCAGCATATTGCCCCCAACAATCCGGGTCCTCATTTTACCCACCTCGGAAGGATGGAAGGCTGAGTCAACACTGAGCCGGTGAGATTTGAACAGCCGAACTAGCAGTCAGCTGAAGTAGCTTGCAGTACTGCACTCTAACCACTGCGCCACCTTGGCTCTATTTCCTCTAATGTGTTAGAGGGATGTATTACTTGATTTAAAAAAAAAAAATAGATGTTTCCTTTTGGTTGCAATTTGGAGATGTAGCTTTATAATGATGCTTCAGCAGGGACCTGTCAGCTCCTGCCAATTACCTCCAATAGACCGATTAGATCCCACAGATTACGCCTCCTCCGAATTCCATCCACTGGCCAATGCCGACTGGCGACCACCCGGAGGAGGGCCTTCTCTGTGGCTGCTCCGGCCCTCTGGAACGAGCTCCCCGTGGAGATTCGAACCCTCACCACCCTCCAGGCCTTCCGCAAAGCCCTTAAAACCTGGCTGTTCCGACAGGCCTGGGGCTAATGAGCTTTTGTCCCCCCTCGAATGGTATGGTTGTTGTGTGTTTTAAATTGTGGTATTGTTTTGTTCGTGTTCTTTTTTCCTTATTTGTACACACACACCCCCTTGACTTGGGTTGTGAGCCACCCTGAGTCCCCTTCGGGGAAAAGGGCGGCATAGAAATATAATAAATTCAATTCAATTCAATTCAATTCCTCAAGGCAGACTAAATCAGGAAGCAGTCCAGGCCTAATTTATTATAAGGCTTCCCTCCTTTCTCTTCAAGGCCATTCCCTCAGTCCTCTGAAATGGCCACACCTACTTACTCTTCCTTGGGCACAGAAATGAACTATGAACTTGGGTGAGCCCACTTAGCATTTCTCAGGGAATACCAGGTTTGGGACACTCTCTGAATTAGGTATCAACTGGGGCCAGTGATAATGCACAGCCTCAAAAAGGTGAAGGGCAAAGATCTGGATTACAATTGGCAGCTCCAACAAAAGGCCTTACTGTGTTGTCTCACTTGTTCCAAACATTGAAAGAGAAAGGCAGATTTTTAATATTGTAATTGCTGTAGCTATATTAATTTATCAAGGGGTGGCATCACAAAGTAACTGCCTCAATGGACTTTTTAAAATCTGGACAGGCTAGAGCTGTGTAACATCACTGTCTCCAGATAGGAAAACTGAAAAACATCAGCGCTAGAAATTTGAAATACACTCAATCATACTGAAAATAAGATAGAAAAACAAAACTCTCCTTAAAAGAAGACAACTTCTGAGAAACTTCAGAACATTTAGAATTGCATTAATTGTAACATGAGGGATATTACAGGGAGAATTGCAAATGGAATATCAGAGATGACGTTTGCATTGTGCTTCATTCCACCTAATAGGGTACAGTTATAGTCTTGAAAGCAGGGAAATGGGCTTGAGGCAACAGTGGTGGCTGAAAGATAGAAAACAGGTGCTACATCTTATCCTGATAATTTTCCTCAATGGGGTCAAAATGCTCAGCCTGAAGTACCTGTTCCAAAATTGAGTTTTCTTAGAGCCAGGTGACATTGACTCCTGGGTCTTATGAGTAGGTGTAAGATCAACTGATGGGGTTCATAATACTTCTGGGTGCTGGAGATTAGACAGTGAATCATAACTTTGGGGATCCTCAGGCCAAGATAACTGTTGCCTTACAACTAGGTCTTCAAATTTGGCAACAATTACCTTACTAATCTGTAAAATGTCACAGACATCAAATCAAGCTGACTCTCCACATCAAGTTGGCTATTAGAGCCGAGGTGGCGCAGTGGTTAAATGCAGCACTGCAGGCTACTTCAGCTAACTGCAGTTCAGCAGTTCAAATCTCACCGGCTCAGGGTTGACTCAGCCTTCCATCCTTCCAAGGTGGGTAAAATGAGGACCCGGATTGTTGTTGGGGGCAATATGCTGACTCTGTAAACCGCTTAGAGAGGGCTGAAAGCCCTATGAAGCGATATATAAGTCTAACTGCTATTGCTATTGCTATTTCACTTCCTCCAGACCTAAAATGGGAGATACCATTGCTTTAATTTCTGCTATTGGAGTTATGCAGGATCTTACATCCTTCTATGTTTAAATCATAAACTGTATCTTGTCATTGCAACTGAAAAAAATCATCTAGTATGAGGGATGTTGTCTGGATAGGGAGGAAATAAGCACTTTCATACTGTTGAAAAAAAGTGCTTGGAAGGGGACAGCCATGTATACTTAACGTACGTCTCTGAAATGTATCTGTGCACTGAGTTGACAAACATAATTTGCTTGTTTTAAGCTGCAAGCAATACAGCTACTACAAATGTGGAAGAATAGTATTACCGCTTGTTGGATACTGTCTTCTGTATAGAACTATAAAGACATTATGTGTATTCACAATGTACCTTCTTCAAATGTTAATAGGTGTACTCATGTAATATGAGCTATGCATTTTTTTCTTCTAGAAGTGTTAATTAGCAGCCTTTTGTCCTCTTCAAGCTACATTTAATTGTTGCTTTTGGTTCTGCGTAAATTTTACAATATGTACAGAATGCAATTTGGACTGCCAAGCCATAGCATGCAGAAATTGTATTGCCCATTACAATAATGAAATAATAAAAATAATGTATAACCAAGAAAAACAAGATTTTTCTATGCAAAGAATGAGTAGTAAATTCCATTAATAAGTAATTATCATTTATTTTAATCAGTAACTGATCAGATCTTCATTTGTATAAATCAATCGTTGCCTTTTAAGGCATCTATAAAAAAAACCCAATTTTGGCCATCTCTCTTCTGAAGAAAATAAACAAATAGCTAATATATTCAGAGTGCTGCTCATATGTAATGATACTCCAAAGGAAAAATTTAGAACAGTGTAACATTTTTATAGCAAAAGGAAAGAATTAAGCAAACTGTGAAGAGACTTGTTCAAACTTTTATATGTTTTGCCTTTTACTACCAGGCAGAAATCAGCTCTTTCCATTGTTAAATTTCCATGAAAAAACAAACTCCAACTGATGATAGCCATTACTTTTTTCCTTGCACCTTCTTTTGAAAACGTAGTTTATCCTTCATGCTAGTGCAGCATGCAATTCTATTCTTAATTTGTAAACGGCCCAGATTCAGGTGGCATATACTGGTGAAACTTGAAAAATTAGAATATCGTGCAAAAGTTCATTTCAGTAATGCAACTTAAAGGGTGAAACTAATATATGAGATAAGACTCATTACATGCAAAGCAAGATAGTTCAAGCCGTGATTTGTCATAATTGTGATGATTATGGCGTATAGCTCATGAAAACCCCAAATCCACCATCTCAGAAAATTAGAATATTACATGCAATCAATAAAACAAGGATTGTACATAGAACAATATCGGACCTCTGAAAAAGTATAAGCATGCATATGTACTCAGTACTTGGTTTGGGCCCCTTTTGTAGCAATTACTGCCTCAATGCGGCGTGGCATGGAAGCTATCAGCCTGTGGCACTGCTGAGGTGTTATGGAAGACCAGGATGCTTTAATAGCAGCCTTCAGCTCTTCTGCATTGTTTGGTCTCATGTCTCTCATCTTTCTCTTGGCAATGCCCCATAGATGAGACATGAGACCAAACAATCCAGAAGAGCTGAAGGCCGCTATTGAAGCATCCTGGTCTTCCATAACACCTCAGCAGTGCCACAGGCTGATAGCTTCCATGCCACGCCGCATTGAGGCAATAATTGCTGCAAAAGGGGCCCAAACTAAGTACTGAGTACATATGCATGCTTATATTTTTCAGAGGTCCGATATTGTTCTATGTACAATCCTTGTTTTATTGATTGCATGTAATATTCTAATTTTCTGAGATGGTGGATTTGGGGTTTTCATGAGCTGTACGCCATAATCATCACAATTATGACAAATCACGGCTTGAACTATCTTGCTTTGCATGTAATGAGTCTTATCTCATATATTAGTTTCACCTTTTAAGTTGCATTACTGAAATAAATGAACTTTTGCACAATATTCTAATTTTTCGAGTTTCACCTGTATATGTAATACATTAATGGGAATTCTATAGCTTTGTCCATTGCAGGAATCCATTTCCTTTTCTTTAAGGAGAAAAAATAAACTAGTTGGCTGTGTGGGAACAAAATTCTGGGTTAGGTAAACCTTTGATCTGATTCAGCATAATATTTTCTTTAACGTTCAAGCTCTTTCAAGTTGTTTTAAAATCTAAGTAAATCATTTTACTATAACTTCCTAAAGCAAATGCATCTTTGGTATTTACTATTTTTACTAATGCTAAAAATATCCCCCCCCCCCAAAAAAAATAGGATGTACTATAAAGTCTATCTAATTTCCAAGGTTGCTTACTTTGTTCGGTGAAAGCTGTTAAGATTTCATTCAAGCAATAAGGTGATACCAGCTCATATTGTCCAAGTACAAAAATGGAATCAAATCTAGGCTACATACTAAAATATTGTGCTCTAAGTTATTATTTTCAATGGCTTCCAATAATTGCAAAAATCCCTGCTAGCAATAATGTTCTGAAAGGTGATGATGATGATTTGGCATTTCATTGGAAGAACTGTATATAGCAAACAAGTAATTACTTACCTTTAGCAATTATTTTGAAAAGAGATTCTTCTATAGTTCTTCAGTTGGCTTTTTAAAACCGTATGTTTAAAAATTTTGTTCAATAACCAGTTCCACTGAGTATATAGCATCCTTTAATTTTATTTTAAAAATGAATGAAAGGGCAAACACTATAAATAACACATGGAAGCTCTGAAAGGGAAAAACGTATCTACTTTTATCTTTACTACAGTGTTGAAATTTGCATTTCTACACATGCCGAAGGAGGAATGAAAGGGAAACACACATTATAATGCTAGTTCTTACAGGAGTTATTTTGCAGCAACAGCCTAATATGAAATGCATATTTGTTCAGAGACACAACAAAAGCGTGTATCCCAGGTAAATGGTGGTGATAGTTTACCTTAGGATATTGATTTTGAAAAGGTAACTAATTTGTAAGATTGAAATCATGAAGAATAATTGGGAGAAAGCAACTTTTCCTTCAGAGAAGGAAAGTCACATTGATACAATGTGTATTTTAGTAACTTCAATGTCAAGAAAATGACCTACACTTGAGGCCAAATATGAAGTATGGGAGGACAGTTTTAAGCATGAAAAATAAGATTCTACCAATTAGATTTTAAGAAGATGCCAAAGACACAGTTAATAACTTTTGAGTGCTAATCAGAAATAAGATGGATGTTCAGAAAGCTGTTGCTAGGGGAAAGGGGGGGAAGTTGGAGAACCATCCAAATAATGTGCAATTCAAAAATTAAAAGTGTGATGCAATTACTAATCAGTAAAAATGATTCTAATAAATCATTCAGCATTACATTTGCTCTTCATCAACTAAAGCCAAGGTATCTGAAGTTATTTACATTTTTAAAAAGCTCACCTAGCATTGCAAGTAATATTCATATCATTTGCATGTCACCTGGCAGCACCAGGATACAATTCTTGTTTATTTTGATTTTTTTTTTAAAATGAATTTATAATGAACAAAATTTAGAAAGGACACACTCAATGTCAATAGCCAAAATGATAAAGAGAATACACTATTGGTTCCTAACTCTTATAATGAGGAGGGATAAGTAATGTATATCTTGCTACAATGGTTGCTAGAGATGGGAAGTTGGAGAAAGATAGAAGGTAGTACGTAGTCCATTGCATAGCAATGTTGAAAGAAGGGAAAATTGCTGGAAGGAAGGAAACTTGAATACAGTGGGAATGGATTAGTAAGTCTTGATGGTAAAACAAGAACAGATTGGCAAAGAATAATATGGTGAATAAAGAACAATAAGGATCAAACTGCAAAATAAACATAATAAGTTGCTTTTGGATGGAGTGACAAGATTATCAAAAAGAGATGGAGAAATGTAACGTGTGAACCAGTGCATAGATTTGGAAGAAGAGCGCCTTGCAAAAATATTACTGTACAGAAAGGACTGTGAAGGATTTAAGTCAGATTTCCTAAAAGTTTATCTCTATGGAGAGGGGGGGAGTTCCCTAAAGTTTATTGCACTATGAAAGGGAATACTGTGATTGGTAGCTATGTATGTAAATAAGTTATATTTAGTAACCTTTTATTTGTATATTTAGTATGAGTACATTTGACCGATACAATCAGTGTTAAAAGAGACTATTAGTCAAATTCTCTGTGTAATCCACATTTTTTAAAGCGTAACTGTCCACAATCTGTTTACATTTATCAAGTGATGGGGAGCAACTGGAAGAGGTGTGCAAAATAATTAAAACATGAAAGCATTTTGAGTGTTTTGTGATCCGAAATCCACATTTCAAATATTTTGTTTTGAAGATGAAACGAAGCATGCCTTTTAAAGTATTTTGTTTTGTTTCAGAAAATGTTATTACAACATTATGGTCTAGTCTCTTGCAATTAATGACTACTGAATGCAATAATTGGCCTAGCCTTCCTGCAGCAGCTATGGTGACCCCCGTTATTATGTTGGTGAGGTGGGAGAATGGCTCGGTATTTGGGGAAGGGCTTTTAGCAGCATTTGGAGGAGCTAATGGTGCTAAATGGCACTCATTTAGGTTTCTGCTCTCTGTTAGCAATCCAGGAGGCTGAAAGTAAAAGTCAAGAAGAAAAGGATCTGCCTCCTGTGGTACTCTTATCGGAATCCAAAATGGATAGTAATGGATAGACCAAGAGGAACCAGACCATGTGTTAATACTGACATAGGCAATTATTGAGTGTGTGAATGAAACATATCAAGTATGAATCAAGTTGCATTTGATTGCCCTGGCAGTCCTTATGCAGTGGAACTCCATCTATCAACATGGCAAGGCACTCAAGGTGCCTCCTCAATACCCAGGAGTGGAGAGTTAGGGTCAAGGCAGATTCTATACTTCAGTCATTCTTGCCGTGAGAGTTTGCCTTAATAGGGCAAGTTGTGCAATTTGTTTGTTAGAAAAAAACTTGGATGATCCCCCCAAAAGCCTTTGTGTTTGTGTGTCAAACTTACATTGGAGTTATGCATTGACCAAAATCCTTAAGTGTAGAGCAAGCATTAGCACCATCTGATGGACGTTTCATTCCCAGCAATAGATAAGAGTCCTGATTCCAAGCTATTGAGACTCTACACAGATTAGTGTATTGATTTGACCAGTGGTAGAGAAAGAGTAAGGCAAGAGTAAAGCTTTTGCTTCTCTAGTTTTGGACAGCCAACACCAAAATCTGCAGAGATTGGGCAATGGTTGCCAGGTAGAACATCTCTTGCCCTTCAAACTGCATCTTCAGATAACATGGTAAAATGTCAAAATGCTCGTGCAGTTACGTCCATGGTTCATTGTACACGAAATACACACTCAAGGATATTGGTTTGTCTGTTTGGTATAGTTCTATCCCTTTGGGAATTCAAATACCTGCCTCCCTATTTTGATGAGAAATGATGCCTCTGTTTTCATTTTTCTCTTCAATATTTTAGAATATAACTGAAAAAACAGCCAGCATTAGAAAACACTGGGTACTTCCTTAATCCAATCTCTCTCCCTCTCTCTCTCTCTGATAGAAACACTTCTTTCTTTTACTCATTTTCTCATTCCATGAAGCAGGAACTGCAGACCTATTTTAGGCAACCAAACAGCGAAGCTAAAGAGTAAAACATTGGATATGATAAATAAATTTTCAGATGGAATCTCCATGTAAATATTCAGGTTGAGATAATCTGGGTGTTTGAATATAAAGTTTGGGCAATGTACATTAAAAGATTATGAGGTTTTAACAGATTTTTGAAAGAAATATTTAAGTTTGTGGGCTAATTAAAATTCACTTTCTGCCTGACTGCACTTCTTAAGATACCTGAAAGGATGATAGAAGTGAAAAAGTTAAAAAGCTGATCTCACTTCACATTCTCTTGTATCAGTATTTCTCAGGAGCATATCAAATGTCGTAGGCATTTTGTTTCCGTACAATTTCTAGAAAATATTATATGATTAAAAATAAAATAAGGGCTGATTTCTCCAAAGATTCCGTGGTTGCTGGAAGTGAGCCTGAACAAACATCCTATTTATAGTCATAGGAAGAAAAGTGAGAGAGCGAAGGTTTTTTCCCAAGTTCCAAAACAGTTCTGTTTTCTAAAGTCAAACCACAACTTTCAGGGAAACACAATCACCTGTTGTGATCCCCCCCCCCCCCCCGGCCAATGAAGCACATCCAATGCAAAATTTCATGTTCTGTACTCTGGAACTACTGAGGATAGATCTTGACATCCTGTGTGGTATTTTCTCAGATATTTGAAGACTTGTATTATATTCTCTTTTTAGGCCTCTCAAAATTCAGCATGCTGAGTTTCTTCAATCTCTCTTCATATGGCTTTGTTTCCCTCACCCCAATTATTCTCAACTTTCCTTCTACGAATTAGGTTCCAATGTTTGAATTCTTCTTAAACTGCCAGAACTGCCATAATACTTGAGCTGATGTCTAGCCAATGGAAAATAAAGTGGAACGATGATTTCCTGTAATTTGGGAATATTGTTCATTCAGCTAAATTTACAATTGGCAGTATTACACTGATGACACCTACTTAATTTTTAATCAACTACCCTTCAACATCTTTTCCACAAAGTACTCTTGTCCAGCTAGATATCCCCCGTTCTGTGTAACCATATGTCTAAATGAATAATGTTGCCTTTTCTCTATTAAACTCATTCAGTCCTTATCTCCAACACTTTTCTACTTTTGCTTTATTATCCCATCCAATTTTGTAACACATGCAAATTTATTAAGCAATAGTTCTAGCTTTTCTTTGCTGCCTATTTGTGTTACATTGTCTTCATTAAGCAACTGATATACTGGCTTAATATTATACTTACTCTTTTTAATTATATTCTGAACATTTCTGATGACATTTTGCTCTGTTGCCATTGTTCTTGGCCTCCACTGCTGGACTGTAACTATTCTATCATCATTTTCTATAATTCTTGGCTTCCTGTGTAATGATTTGTTGATCTTTCTTCTTCTGTACACTCTTTGCTTTCAAAACTTTTATTACACTTTTAACATTTTCTACTGTTTTCATTTTTCCCCTCTTCATTGAAATGATTTGCTACTGCGATTGGTAATTTTTCAGGAACTCCATCAGTTCAGGGCACATAATCTTATATAATATGTAATATGTTGGGCCACTTTCAGTTTTAATTTTCCTTCAACTGTTCCAGCTACTTCCATTTCTTTTATTAGGGGTTCTTCCTATTGGTTAGAATAAATGAAACCACAGTTGATTCTCTTATGCTTTTTGTTTAAACCTTCTGAAAGCAAAAGTTTTCAGCGTGATGAATCAGGAACTCCCGGTGAGGGACATTCTTGGCACACTTAAGTCTTCTGTTAAATTCCAAAATCCTAGTTCCAGATGCTTATCTATTTTATTTTTATGTTTCAAGAAAGATAAATATAAATATGAAACCCATTTTTTTTTTATAAAAGAACACAGTCCAGTAAAAATGCTGAAACAGTAGGAATCAAAAGTGGAAGGTAACAGAAATCATATATACTGTGGGCTTTTTACTCCAGAAATCCATCTCCAGTTTTTACAGCCTTGGGCACTTTTGCAGTGTGTGCGCCTAAGAGGAATACTGCAGAATGAATGCCATGGGTTCACCCCACATCCACATCCACTTTGCAAAGCTAAGTGACTCTGCAGTACACCACTTGTCTTTTTGTCCTATAAGCAATCAAGTCAGTCTACTGCATAATGCAAAGCAGTTTGTTGTGTGTGAGAGCTGCTTTTCCAAATACGTTAAATGACAAAAGATACCTTTTATACTACATTCTTTGAAAATTATGTGCAGTTTACATTAATGTCTGCTTTTTATTATAAATCACCTAATCTTGTTTTTGAAAGGTAAAAAATAAACCCCGAAGTATATAACACTTTTAATGTAGATATTTAACTGCAAATATTGCATCATTTTTGGTGAAGGGAATTTATTATTTCCCCCCCTGTTCCTCAAATTCTGTTGACAGGCATATATGAAGACTGGCTAAGTTATTAATTGGGATTATATCTTCCTACACAAGTGAATGAGTTCTGGCATGTACCTAGGGAATAATTAGGTTTAAAAGTCCTTGATATTGTCTTTGAGTTCATGTAAAATGATTCATTAAAATGATGTTTGAATTTAAATTATTAGTTCAAGTTTCCTGAAGAGCCTCAAACAAGTCATTGATATTGCGTAAACATGAATGTGTTTCATATTTAGTATGAAATTGTAAGCTAAACTCCAGCGAAATTAATACATCCCAATCATACATGGTTGTGTACTGAGATTTAGATCAGATAAAAAGGCAAAAATCAATTGTTAAATATAGTTCTCATAAAAATAATTGGGGATGTATATACAATTAGAATTTGAACTAGTAGGATAACATATTCAGCACCTTTTAGTTGTATTTAGCAGCTGACAAGGTTTGTCCTCCGTTTTTTCTTCTCCTTCCCCTCCCTCCATTGAGCAATTTGACAGTTTTGTTTAACCCACGTAATACCTGTGATTAGTGGAAAGGCTTTTTTAGCAGACACAGAAAATGGAAGATGAAACTGCAGCAGAAGCATGGCAAATCTGAAAAGTTAATTACTGCATAAATCTATCTTAAAAACAAAAAAAGATAGAACTTACAAGCTACGATAAAAAGTTATGTTTTTAAAGCTATAGATTATATAACAGGGTGGGAAATGTTTAATATCCATTTCTATAAGCAAAGTGGTTAGACTTCCAAATAAATAAAGTGTGTATGCTGTCCAAAGTATTATTTATTTGCACAGCATTTGGTTTTTATAGATCATAAATTCAGAAGTTTAAAAAAATCAGATTATTATGCTTTTCCCACCCTGACAGAGAATAAACATGAATTCAAAAGCACAGTGGAAGTGGGGAAAAAAGAAGAAAAGAGAGAAAAGGCAGCAGAGAAAGACAGAAGAGGTGAATACAGAGCTACAGAAGTGTTTATTGAGCATGCTACAGAGGCAAGCAGCGTACACATAAGAAGAAATTAAACAACCATCAAACCTCCCAACTTTGTTAGAAAATTAATTTTTAATTGTGCCGCTTTCAAACTATACTGAAATATTACATTTCTAAAGATGTAAAAACTCAACTAATAGAAAATATACATGACCTTTTTCTACATAGATAACACATAATCTATGACTCTTGGAACTAAATACATCAATTGCAAAAAGTATTGGTCATTTGAACAGAATCAGTAAAACAGCCCAGATTGATAGAGGAACTGTTTCCAATGAACTTTTTTTTCCTGTAGATTCTGAGCCATGTTTATAGTAAAGGCAGATCCATTTCTAGATATAAAATATTTTGAAGAGATTTATTAAAACTGAATATTACAATGCAAGGTAAATTAAGACTAAAGGCACATAAACTTTGGTCCCACCTGGTTGTCAGTTTTGTTTTTGTTTTTTTTATAAAGAAAACTGCCAAAAAATTATTAATCTTTCTGCAAAAGTTTGCAATACATTTTCTTCATCCTTGAAATACATGCACCAACTCCTGAACTAGCTAGATCAGTCTGAACATGCTCAGAAATCCACAACCATATTTCAAATTGTAATTACTAACTAAAAATGGCAATATATATTTAAATGCATGTAAGTTATGTCAACTTCAAAAAACATCTACAAAAAATATTCAGCCACAAACAAGACATTACTTAGTGCCAACATTTATATGATTCGCCCCAGAGTGTGTTTACAAAAAGGTTAAGACTTTATACAACTTTTTTCACTGAGGCTAAAAGCCACAGGAACTAACAAAAAAACAAAAGAATCACTTTCAGACTTTCAAAGAAATTAACTCTTTGCATCTTTGTAGTTCTGACTAAAGCCTATATTTTCAACTAAACTAAATCTGAAATACAAAGGCCATTTTTACTGAGAGAAAAAATAATATGCTGAGTTTCTCTTGGAGAAGAGCAACTGATTTTGTTTTTTAAATGTTTCATGGAAAACTGATAAATCCCAAACAGAAAAAAGCTTAACCCTTTTTACACACTCTTGCCTAATACATATTTGGCATAATCCTGCAGAAGTTAGGTGCAACAAATTCCTCCTGAAATCAATGTTCTAATTCTTGGATTTCAATGGAATAAATGCAAGCCTAACATTCACTGGACTGCACCTATTAATTCCCATATAATGTGCCCCAAACAACCAAATTTTTAACTAGTAAATGCAACTCTAAGTTTTCCTTCTTTAAGGCACGTATGTTAACTAAGTTGAAAAACTATGGGATTTCCTCAGAATCCCCTTTAAACAAAATGGTTTCATAAACATATGCAAAACCAGCAGATAATATCACTGCTTCTTCCTTGCAAATCCTTTTTCATTTCATTTATACATAAACAATCAAGGAATGATAACAGCATGAAAAACAGATGTCCATCTCTGGTCCCCGCTTTCCCGAACAGTCATAGATGACAACACTAAACAATGTGATACAACCTTATTATTTTGATATCTCACTTCAAATGGTTGATTTGGAAAAAGAAACTCTCAGATGATGATTTTCTCCAAGATTGTAATTATGCAGATCAATCAAAGCCTGGATAGCTTCTTCTACTGTTGACATCTGAAGAAGGGCCATCTTGTGATCTCTTCTGGAACAAAGCAATGAAATTAGATACGAAAACAATACAAGGAAGTTTTAATATAAAACCTATTCTTACCAAGGACAGCTACTGCAATGTGCTCTACATGGGGCTGCCCTTGAGGAGCATCCGGCGACTTCAGCTAGTGCAGAACGCAGCCGCGCGAGTGATTGCGGGTGCCCCCCGATTCACCCGCATAACACCTATCCTCCGCGAGTTGCGCTGGCTACCTGTCGATCTCCGGATGCGCTTCAAGGTGCTATTAATCACCCATAAAGCCCTACATGGCAGTGGATCTGGATACTTGAGAGACCGCCTTCTGCCAATTACCTCCCTACGACCTATAAGATCCCATAGATTAGGCCTCCTCCGCATTCCATCGGCCAGCCAGTGTCGGCTGGCAACTACAAGGAGGAGGGCCTTCTCAGCAGTAGCCCCGACCCTTTGGAACGAGCTCCCCGTGGAGATTCGTACCCTCTCCACCGTCCAGGCCTTCCGCATAGCCTTGAAGAACTGGCTCGCCCGTCAGGCCTGGGGATAAGAATTGCTACCCCGCCCGAATGATGAATGAATGTTGCTTACTATTTTTATTATATGTTGTTGTCTTAATATTGTATTCCCCTCTCCCTGGTTTTCTGTGAGCCGCCCTGAGTCCCCTCAGGGAAAAGGGCGGCCTACAAATGCTAATAAACCACTAAACCACTGCTACCTCATTTTAAATGAAGTTTCAAAGAAAATGTGCTTACTGAAAAAATTTAAATGCTTTCACAGTGCCTCCAGTATTACCAAACAACATGCGCAGGTCATCTTCCGATACTGACGGTCTAGAAAAAGAAGTAAAAGAGAGAAGAGAAACAAGAAAGAATTAAAAGCTACATTTGGCTTTTACATGAATTTTTCAAGGAATTTTCTAGCCAAGACTTACGGAATATTAGATAAATGAAGAGTTGCAGATGGAGGAAAAATATTTTGAAAGTTTTTTGAACCAGGCTTCTTGAAACGATGAAGAGGTGAATTGCCAAAATCTTTTGTTAAGCCTTGGTCATCGAGACCTTCTCGAGGTAGCTGAACTGTTTGATGTTTGGAAAGAGTGACACGAATAATCTTGCCATACATTTTCTGCCCATTAAGATGGCTCATAGCTAAACAAAAATAATGAAGATTATGTGCTTTAGTCCTTATAACAATTTAATAATATAACTTTTTGATATCGTTATTGTTTTTAAAATGAGCCTCTAGTGGCTCTTTGTTTTATTAAATGAAGACATGAAAAAGATGCAATTTTTTTTCATCTGCCCAATATCAAAGTTATTTGAAATACTGGAGATTTCTCAAAGAGTAGTTTTTTAAATTTTAAAAAACTAATAGAAAAACAATTTAAATAATAAAAATAGCATAGTATATTCAATCTTTCTCTTTCTTTCTTTCTTTCTTTTTCTTTCTTTCTCTCTTTCTTTCTTTCATCTATCTATCTATCTATCTATCTATCTATCTATCTATCTATCTATCTATCTATTTATCCTATCTATCTATCATCTACCTACCTACCTACCTACCTACCTACCAACCAACCAACCAACCAACCAACCAACCATCTACCTATCACCTATCTATCTACCTATCATCTATCTACCTACCTACCTATTTTTCATGTATCTAGACTACCCATGAACTCTAAAATAAAATAATTAAATTTAGTATTTACGATTCCAGTGGATAGTGATATCTAATCTCAATCAAAGTAACATAATATAGAAATCCTTGGAAAAAAGGAATGTCTTAAAATGCCTAGTACTGAAAAGAGATTAACAAAGAAGCCTGGCCTTCCTATTTGAAAAGGGCATTCAATAAGCAAGACCTTGCAGGCAGGAAGGTTGATGTCTCTGTTTTACATTCCAAATTTTCCACGGCTGTCTAAAACTCTTTTTTTGTTGAATTATTACTGAATTTCAATGAATTTCTACTTAAAATCAAAACTAATTTCTAAGTTTCATTCACATCACTGTATATTCAGTAAAGAAAAAGGAAAAAAAAAGACTTATTTAATGTAAAAATCAGATGATTTAATTTCTACCAGTAATTAGGCAGATCAATTTTATGATACAAATCTAAAAAGACATGTTTCAGAACTTTATTTTATTCAAACAGTAAATGCATTTTTGTAAGTTGGTGCATTTTGGAGCAGAATCAAAAAGAATTATATAACATGACATGTACATAAAAAATTACTCTCCTTCCGCTTCTTATAAATAAGATTATGTTTAACATAAGTAGGTAAATTAATGAATTACTCTCATTAGTCTCATTCCCTTTCTTAAAGATAAAATTATTGTTAATGCAACCTCGGAAGAAAAGAGCATGAATCTGCAATATTCTGTTATTTAACTATCCATCCATCACAGGTGCAGCTTTGCAATTAATAAATTACCTCATAGGTACAGAGAGTTGAGATCTGAAAAACCGAAACATCCAGAAAAAAAGTCTGTAGCTGCATCCACTGAAAAGTAAATTTGAATCCTGACATTGTACTGTCCGATTGAACAGCTTCATGTTCAGAAAAAAATTATCTATCTGTAGAACGTATGAGGCAACTTTACAGACTTTATTCATCCCAACAGAAATCTTGCGGTTTTATAAACTGTGACATATGAACAGTTTCCCAAATAATTTTAAGAAATACTGAAAACCAAGAATGAAATGGAAGAGAAAAAAAAAACATGTTAATCTCACCAAGCTGTGACTGGTTTCCATCAGCCATCTGTATAAGAGCACTGTCTTTCTTATTGTACAAAATCTTCACACGTTGTACATCCCCATAAACACCTTTTTAGGATTAGAAAAGTAACCCAAAAGAAACAGTATTTTAAATATAGCTAAACAGAATACGTTGAAACATCAATGAAACATTCGGACAGATCTTTCACTTCTTCCAGCATTCACACAAATGAATAAGAAGAACAAGATTTTGAATAGGTGAATTTTGAAAAAAGGAAGACATTTTTGATATACCCTCAAAGCTATGAGAATGGTTTTAAATAAAAGACCATGCAAAATAAAATCACATGCATTAAAAGAAAAGTTTGCATCTATGGAGTTTAAAAATAGCAAAAGAAAAATAGCAAAAGATTTACTGTTCAACTTTAAGCCAAACTGCTAGCTATAAATAAGAATTAAGGTGAAACAAATAATTAAATCAATAATAAAAGTATAGTGCTAACGATAACATACCGAAGAGGGTAAACAGACTTTGGGGCGTAACCATCTTTAGAAGGAGAGAAGAGCAAGCAGCATAAGACAAGAAGAGAGAAGAGTCGAGGAAGAGCGGAGATGAACAGATCATCCATAACGAAGGGTGGTTCCCGCAGAATGGTGAGGTGGTCATGGATCATGGTTCAAGGCGGTTAATTGGGGCAAGTTGGTCCGAGGAACATTTTGTTCAAGCACAGAAGCAAGAACATAGGGGATGGAGACAGGGGTGTAGACAAGGAATGCAAAGGATAGGATAGGGGAGGGTGTGGGAATTTGGGAAGAGACAGGGAAAGGGTAGGTGAGCACACAGGGAGAAGATGAAATGGGGAAGGGAAACAGCAATGCAGAAGAAAAATAAGGAAGTGGGGAACAAAAAAAAATAAAATATAGGTCAGTACATAGGAAATGCAGGAATTTGGTCAGAAAATGGTTGGTTTATGTATTGTACAAGAAAAACTGAGTAAAATGTAGTCACCCAAGACAAAATATGGGTAAAGTACATCCATATCATACAGTAAATTACATTTCAATAGAACATGAAAAAAACATGCAATAGAAACTTAAAGGAAAAAAAAATCCTCTAAACCTTAACTGCATAAGCATGTCTGGTTATGAAATGCAGGGAGAAGTCTTTCAAATGGCACTCTGATTCAAGCATTTTAACACGCAAGACTATGAATGACGAAAATGAGAGAAGTATAATGGTTCAATATTAAAACAGAGGCCAGTCAAATGGAACACATAGTCAAAGTAGACAAACCAATACAAACTATCCCACATTTCATACCAGCTCCCACAGCAAGTCAAAGTAAAGATCCAAGGCAATAAAATGCAAAACTGAAAGTAACTCAGACTTCAGAGTTAAGGAAATAATAAAACAAAGGTGTTCTAAAAAGGAGACAAAATGAATAGCAACCGCAAAAGAAAAGAAAAATTACTAAGAGAGATTGAAGAGTGCTGCATCAAGATCGCTGGGAGGAACCTTCAAAGAAAAATTTGTTAGAGTTTTTCACATAGATTAATACAACAAAAAGAGCAGAGATGTGTAAGCATGAAATGAATAAGCAAAGGAACAACGATAACAACAAAAATAGCAGTTTTATTAAATTCTATATTTCAAAATGGAGCACACTCAGAGCTACAAAATAAGCAGAACATGCAGTGTTTACTCTCTCTAGTTTTTTTTAAAAATGAAATGTAGGTAGCCAAGTAGGAAAGGGTTATTTTAAAGAGGCTATACCTCTAAAATCAAAAGTATTTAACAATATAGAATATACTGGAATCCAGCCATAACTCAATCTGAAGTAACATGAATAAATAAAATCTTAAGATATGGAAGCAAGCTCAAAATAAGAACGTACATAAGAATTTAAAAATGAAGCATGATTTAAAGAAAAAAGAATGCTGAAGAGAGAGTAAGATACACTAACCTCTTCATTTAAATTGCTAACCAAAAGGACTGTATTGCCACCAGTTGAAACTCCAGGCATACCGACACGGCCAGCTGCCGCCGCCGCATTTGGAATCCCCAAAGGACTCAGCGCTCCTGGAACAGCTGCAACAGGAAGCCCTAATTTTAAAATAAAGCATATTTTACGAAACACACACAAGTCGCTCTAATATAGCCTAATTAATGCTCCCATTGCTGAAACCAATTCTTTATGATAAAGAGACACTATGGCAGTGTTCTCAACCTTGGCATCTATAAGATGTGTAGATTTCAACTTGCAGAATCATCCAGCCAGCATCCTCTTCAACTGACTAATATAAATCGAAGCAAATGATGTTATTTCTTTTACAACAAATCCAGATTAAAGCTTTTTTTATTTTTTTTTTAAAATCCCTTCTAACAAAGGGGAGGGGAAAAAAAACCCTTTAATCAATTTGAGTTTGAAGCATTTTTACCTACATATTCTATTGGAAAAAAGTAACAAATAACAAAGGGAAGAGAATATGCATTTTTGTATTTCACCATTCCTCAGAATTTAATAAATGAATAACTTTATTAAACAACTTCTTAATCTGCAAACTGCCCCAAATATACTGCAAATTATCTACCAGAAGTGATGGAAAGCTCACAGATATATAAACATCAAACTGTACAATGGACAATCACCCTTCTTAATTTTGAAGTCATCATTGCCAGTCCTGGCACAATGCCTTCTAAAGAAAAACCCTCTATCTAAGGTTTACAAACCATATTCCATGACAATATTTCTCTAGAATAGTTTATTCACAATTATCGGTCCTAAGTGTGAAATAAATCTGTATAAGTACCTTGTAAAATTATGATTCAGTATTGCAGAGATTAACATAAAAATGTGCCTGTGCTGGGCATCTTTTGGTATTGAGTGAAAAAACTACTTGCAAATAGTATCAAAGTCTGGTGATAATGGACTATGCACTAATGAGTATTACTAGGTACCTAGTACTAGTGCCATAGCCTACTCCATCCCCCAATTTAAAAGCAATAACTCCCTCCTCAAATCATGATATAAGCTTCTTTATGTATGCTAAGTTTTTTTTAACAAGGTACCATTACAATTACCATTTTTGTAATTTTAGTTTATAACATTCCTGTTATAAAGATGAATCCTTTGCCAGGAATGATGTTTTTGTTTCAAACACTACATATTCTGACATCTTATATGTCATTTAAGCAATGGCAGAAAGTTCTATTGAAGTTTGTATGGCAACAGAATTAAAAAAAAAAGGTTAAATATTAAATACTCCAAGATGCTGTCATGGATCTGCCTCTGGACCCCTCTCCAGACAGACATGAATTTGGAGGAGGAGACGGATGAGTTTGAGTGAGCAGACGACAACCCGGAGCTGAGCGATGGTCTCGATCGGGGCTGGGAGAGTGCTAGCCTGACAGAGAAACCGCAACTGGGTGGATTGGATGAGCCACAGGTTGAGACAAACGAGGCAAGCTGCAGCTGCAGTTAAGATAGCCAGGAGGCTCCAGGTAAGGACCGGGAGCAGCTGCCACCCATTAGCAAAGAGAAGGAAGTGAAGTCCACATGTCCTCCTGATCCAAGGTCACGTAAAAGGTAAATGTTCTCCTCGCACATACTGTATGTGTTAGTCGTTCCCAATTCTAGGGGGTGGTGTTCATATCCGTTTCAAAGCCGAAGAGCCAGAGCTGTCCGAAGACGTCTCCGTGATCATGTGGCATGACTAAATGCTGAAGGCGCGTGGAATACTATTACCTTCCCACCAAAGTGGTCCCTATTTTTCTACTTGCATTTTTTACGTGCTTTCAAACTGCTAGGTTGGCAGAAGCTGGGACAAGTAATGGGAGCTCACTCTGTTACACGGCACTAGGGATTCAAACTGCTGAACTGCCGACCTTTCTGATCGACAAGCTCAATGTCTTAGCCACTGAGCCACTGCATCCCTTCCTCCCAAGGTCATGTAGGGCAAAGGAGACAGGCACAATGCCAGTCAGCTGGATTATTTGTGAGGAGGAATCTCGTGAAGAGTCGCACTAGTGTCACCTACTTAATCCCACCCCGAGGAATTGAATGTTGCTGCAGAAATGTGCCCAGTTTCGTGCCTTGTGTCTTCATGCCATGTATCCTGACCCATTTGACTTGTTTTGTTGGACTTTGTGTGTAAACCAGCAGTTCTCAACCTGTGGGTCGGGACCCCTTTGGGGGTCGAACAACCCTTTCACAGGGGTCATCTAAGACCATCGGAAAACAAAGTAATTTTATGGTTGGGGGTCACCACAACATGAGGAATTGTATTAAAGGGTCGCGGTATTAGGAAGGTTGAGACCCACTGATGTAAACCAATGGACTCGGTTTACCCAGTGACTCTTGCCATGCTGAGCTCAGAATCCAAACCTGCACATCGTGGGTGCATTCTGAGGACCTGTTTGGTATTGAATAAACACCTTCGTAGAACTCTTGCTGTATATGTGTGGAATGGAGCAGCACAGACGCAAAGCAACAAGGAAGAGTTGAATTGCCACCTTGATTTTGTATTTTGCAACCTGCTATTTGATTTGGATGAGAGCCAGGGTCTCCTGAGGTGTAAGAGAATTTTAAAATTAGAGGAGCACAATCTGAGATTTGGATGGCCTGGGTTTCTTTTTTGGTATGATAAACTTAAGGTTAATGTAGATCTTAAGAATAATTATATGAGAACCATCATGCTGAGAATGTGGAATAGATATAAACCCAGACTGTGTCCAAAAATGTCTTCAGGGATCTCAGCACAAGAAGCATTTTATAGAAGAAAAAAGAACAGCAAGCAAAGAGGCTAACCTATTGAGAGGTTTTTAAGACAAGAGCATGGAGAATATAAAATGAAATTAAAAGAACAGCTGCCTGTAGAGGGATTTAATTTTCAATGGTTTTTGTATGTACAATGAAGAGAAAGATTTAAGGTAGATATGACCTTTGGAACTGAAAAGCAGAAGGCAGACTTTGTATTTAAATTCTGTAAAAAGATGAACATATAATTGCTAAAATATATAAACTTTTATTTAACTGTAAAACAAAAGAATACGTGAAAGAATGCATGATAAAGAACTATGGACATAGTGTATTGATAAACTGTGAGAAAAATGTGGTTAAAAGTTCATACATTTTACTTTTTTTGTTAGACAGGATTTGTTTTAACACAAGAGATAAAATGATTGCTACATGACTTCAGAAAAATTGTATAGTAGATATAAAGCTACTTAAAATTTATACTGGAAATGTGGACAAAAGGTCACTGTATCATGTGGTATACTTGTAAAAAAAAGCCAGAAAATTTTGGGTTCAAATATACACAATGATGGAAAGAATTTTAAAAACTTAATATTTGATTAGTACCAGAAATTTTATTTGTGCTGAGATTAATGGACAATTAGAAGAGTGCTATGGAAAGCTATCTTTACATATGATTACTTTTTGTGTAAGACTATGCACAAAAACATATATATATATATATATATATATATATATATATATATATATATATATATATATATATATATATATATATATATATATATATATATATATGCATATTTATTTCAAAAAAAAATCCATAATGAATGTATTTTGGAATCATAATAGAATTTCCGAACATGGGTAGATTGATAAGCAACATTTCTTTATAAATCTCTTTCTCTCCCTCTTTCTCTTTCTCTCTTTCCTTCCCTCCCTCCATAACCGATTTATATACTATTAAATGGATCATATAATTCAGTGATTGGAGGTCCAAGACTATAATTGCATAAATAGTTATTTGACTAATAATACAAGATATAGATAGATAGATAGATAGATAGATAGATAGATAGATAGATAGATAGATAGATAGAATCATAGATCTGCATGTCACAAATTATACAAATCCTTCACTGATACAGAATGCTAAAATCAAGTGACATATTACTGTCTTTACTTAATATGTCATGATCACAACATACCCCAGGTTTTTGCTTTGGCCAGTGAACAATATGAGATTTAGTAGCCCATCATGATTTTAGATATAATGCTTGGATGAAAGAATAAAAATAAAATAAATATATCAAAATGTCATAACTGAACACTCAATAAAATCATATAATTTCCCATGGACATCTATTATACATCATTGTATTTTTAGAAAGTTCATGGAATAAGTAAGCAGTCTCTAGGATGAATGATGAAACTGTCTGGGCCATGTTTCTTGGGAATATATACAGAGGGCATTACATTTGCAAAGCTGGTCTATTGCATCCCATAAATATAACTCTGGCTCAGACTAAAGCAAACAAAAGTAAACTAACCTAACCAAAAAACCACTCATTTCAAAAATGCCACTTGTCAAAATAATATGAACATTAAATTTCAATACTTGGAGACCAAATGAGATGAAGAAAGAAGTAACAAATGTTTATATAATCCTCAGTGGGGGGACTGTAGGGATAGAAAATGATCCAAGAGTTGATCTCTTTAAAAAAGCTGAAATCATAATACACCTGAAAAGAGTTCAAGAATGCAAATTGAATCGTCACATTGGTCAGAAGCAATAATGTAAAAACTGGTGAACAGGTTTCCAAACTCACATAGATTTAAAGTAGTAGAAGAGGTACAACAAGGAGACCTCTAGATTTTTATTCATAGCAGCACATTTGACAAGCAACTAGCCTTAATGAAATATGGATTCATTGCTAACTAGAAATAAGATTGTTATTTTTCTTCCTCACAAGCATATGACAATTCTAAAACGAAACCGCCTGAGTTGAGGCTTTGCCTTTAATAGAACATTTATTTCAGCAATCCAAGTAAACTTGAAGGAACATCTCAAATGCCACTTGTGTAACTGCCTTAACTAGGCTGGAAAATTCTTTGGGGGAAAAGGTGATATAAGAACTGCCGTGTCCTTATAACCAGTCCTTCCTCTCTGTCAAGAAACAGATAATGGAATTCACTTTCTGCACGCAAATCAATAAAATTCTTTTCCATTCAAAATGGGACTTGGCAATTTTACCTATTATTGAAACATGGCTATACTTAGGAGATTACTATTTTGTATATTCTGGGAAAAATGAGGAAGCTACCAAGAGCAATGTTTTTTTGCTCAAGATATTATGTTAAAAATTCATTATGAAATTAGCAATATCTATCTAAATATCTCTGTTCCTTTTTTGCTTTTGGGTACACTAGTGGATACTAATCTTAAAAGCTAAATGATCTCATGTGCAAAGCAAAGATTCTTCTTCATCAGTTTAATGTAATATAAAATTGACTGGGATTTCCACCCGCAAAAATACCAAATTTCCTTTTTAGTAAATACACTCAGTAGGTATGTGACTCTTAGAGATTATATGATGAAGACTCTTAACTTTCTGTATTGCAAACTTGAGATTCAGTTTGTAGTTTCATAGACACTACAGGTAGTTCTCCACTTACAACAGTTCATTTAGTAACCATTTGAAATTACAATGGCACTGAAAAAAGTGACTTATGACTGTTTTTAACACTTATGACTGTTGCAGCATCTCCATGGTCATTTGATCAAAATTCAGATGCTGGCAACTGGCTCAAATTTATGACAGTTGCAGTGTCCCGAGGTAATGTAGCCATGTTTTGTGATATTTTGACAAGCAAAGTCAATGGGGAAGCCAGATTCACTTAACAACCACATGACTAACTTAACAACCACAGTGGTTCACTTAACAAATGTGGGAAGAAAAGTAATAAAATGGGTCAAAATTCACTTAACAACTATTTCATTTAGCAACAGAAATGTTGGGCTCAATTGTGGTCATAAGTTGAGAACTGCCTGTAGTTCAAAGCATATAAAGTAATGAAACAAGCTTCTGTCCCTGACCCAATTTATGGGTCTCCACTTTCTGCACATTGTATTGGGTCACTTACATATAGACAGTATTTATGAAGTGAGAACATGTTGACTTCAAGTTATCACTGTTTTTGGGGGTGGTTTTTGTTATCTATCCTCACCTCAGCCTAAACCCACATCAACAAAAGATCTGGTCCTGCAACAGAACTTTTCTAGCTCACGTCCACATAGCAATTTACTAGATTAACATAAAACAATCCCATCTCCAAAATTAGATAGGAGAGTTAAACTTCATCAAAATGCCCTTCTATCTCTAAATAGGATCTTGGGGCAGATTTCAGCAGAGACTTAGATAATAAAAGTCACTGAAGAAAACAGATTAACAAATTAAAAACCTAATAGGTCATAAAGTGTCATGAAAAATTGTGGCAACAATTGCATACAGTCGATGTTGAATGCATTGGGAAGGAGGCATTATTAAAATAGCTGGTTAAGTGATAATTAATGAGTTTTTTCTTACTTGTTCAAGACTGTAATCTTTAGCTACTTTTGTAATTCAACCCCTAATGGTACCGTTCTATCCTCCAGTGGAAATAAATGTCAATTGTTAAATGACTTTTACTATCTCTCTAATTTTTTATTACTAAGCATGTGAATTTCTTTTGCCTAATTGCACAGAAGAGTCTCAACTCATCAGAAAAAATAGCATAATTTATTTGTCTACACTAATAGATCAAATGCTTATTTATCCTCTAATTCTATAGTCCTAATGGAAAAGATATTCTTGTCCTACATGTATAATTTCCAAATCACTTACTCAGGAAGATTCTGTAGTATTCCTTCTCTCAACTAAACATTACCTGCACTATATGGACTCTCACAGCAGTTTGACTAAAAGAAGCTTATTCATGTAAAATATAAATGGGATTTCTAGTGATAAAAGTATCCAAAAGTATCCACCTTGCAAAGATTTAAATTTACTTTTGGTTCTGAATGTGCAAACTTTTAAACACTTTCTCACCTCAAGACTAAATTATGGCACTATCAAAATGTTATTGTTCTTAAGTTACAAGCAGAGAACTAATATAGTGTCACAGTCAGTTTTCCTCCGTGTGATTTTCTTCCATAAAGTACAAAATGTATGTCAGTAAAAGAATCAAGAACTCTTCCTAACAAAACACCAGAAAGCAAGCTTTTCTATTTGTTGAAGAGCTTTTTTTTCCTCTACAAAAACATAAGAAAGCAGATTGAAATTTATCCAATTACAATCAATGAAAGAACAGACCATAGAAATACATATGAAGAAAGACCATGGTGTAACATTTACAGTTTTAAACTGAAAATCAGAAATAGTACCTTACATGCATTACAAATCTCAAAAAATTAATTTCTTTAAGTACAGTGATGCTCTTGTTTTGGCCCCAAACGTAATATTAGAAACCAGCAGATATGGATAACACAGCCCCTAACCATTTTTTTTTATTTACTTCAGTATCATTAATGCCAAATCTCAGATGGTTGGAAAGATCAATGTACAGGGCTCATGTATACTGACTTACTCATCAAAAGACCATTTTTGCTTTTATATTAAACAGGTTTTGACAAATAAATGCAATAAATATAATTAGATTTCATGCAGAATAACCTATAGCCATACTCACAGTTTACTGTGTTTTCCCTTGAAGCAATATTTATCAGCACAAAGCAAAAATATATTTAATTGCCTTTTGACAATACAATTTATTGCTCCAGTGAAGATACTGACTGAATTTGAATTATTGTAAGCAATGAGATTCTCCTATCCCAACCATATATACAACTGACAGAGAAGCAAAAGGAAGAGGGAAAGAAGTAATAGTTCTCATCTCTTGCAGGAACACAAAACTTTAAAATCTTTTTGGAAAATAATAATACAAAATGTAGTCTAGTCAACAATGCAAGACTAGAACTGGCTGGTTGCTAATTCGTTTTGAAGTGCTGCTATTCATAACATGGTACCTGAAGGATTTGCTTAACTACCTGAAGGATTTGTCAAATTACACACAGTTCTGTACAAATGTTATCACTTTCTAGTACAATGCTCTGTTGTTGATGATCAGACAGAAAGATTTCTCATCATGACATCTTACATCTGGAGTCCCATCTCCACAGAAACTTACCTGATAAATTATGTTAAAATTGTAGGAGAAAATAACACCAGCCATTTCAGCATGTTTAATAGTTGATATAACTATCTAGTGTTCTTAATTTTTATTCTTTTTATTTAATTGTTTTAATTGTAAGCTAGACAAGAAGTTTATACTTGAAGGTGCTTAGGTCTCCTACATAAATCTTTCACATTTCTTCAAATTGTTGAACTGGAAACGATTTCTGCTGGAATAATCTGTTCAATTCTATAATGCCTGGTTCATATCAGTAAATGATATACATCTTTAGAATGAAAACTGCTTTTTCAAATGGTTGTGTCAGGAACAGCAGTTTCAAATGACAGAAAGGAAAAGGGAAAGGCAACACTAAGATTTTTTTTCTTTATTTTTGTGACCAATGCCCTGTATTACATCAACTGAAAATAATCTATTCTATTAGATTTGTTACGCCAATATTTAACTGGAGAGCCTAAAATTAGCTTGCTAATTTGATAAAGAGTCAGGTGAACTTGAACATTTATTTTCACTTACATGCTCTAAAATAGAGCAAGTCTGTAAGACCTTTTTGATCCCTAATATAAAATATTTTGATACGTTACCATAAAATTGCTAAGGTTATTTATTGATAAATGCAGTTCCTCATTCAACATGTGTATTATCTCAGTTCATATGCCCTACATCAACAATACAGCATCATCTGTATCATTTCTGGATGATATCACTGCGAGAATATGATTTTATTATATAGATCAGAGATTCTGAATTGAAAATGATAATTTAGACTACTGAATTAAACCTTTCATTTAGTGCAGGAATTAAAATGAATAAAATAAGTTTTTAATATATGGCTATGCTACCACTTGAACACAACCACAAAAAGATAGCCCATTATCTCTCTAAATAACTGACTCTGTCGAATTACTCTTACTCTCAGGAGATTTTTCTTAACATGCAATTAGGATCTGCTTTGCTATGTACTGTACTATGGGATGACAGACAACAGGCGCTGGTTGTCTTCTATGTGACATCCCTTCAAATTCTTAATGAGTGCTATTATATTCCGCCTTACTATTCTTTTCTTAAAGCTGAAAATTTTCAGTTCCCTTCATTGTTTCTTACAAAATGTAGTTTCTGATTCCCTATTCACACATGCTTGCTGCCCTTCTCTAGATGCATCCAATTTGTCTGAATACTGTATTTTCTAAAGTATGATGTATCATTTTTGAAGTGTAACATGACAAATGCAGAATGGAACATTCTTATGATTTAGGAATTTATGATTCCTGATCCTATGACTCATGATTTAGGAACTATATCGTGACTGACCATGTGATATTACTGGTTTAGACTCTATAATCGTAAGATATCTCCCCCCCCAAAAAAAAAATGTAAACTAGGTACTACTAAAATGTGTGCATTTTTTAAAAGAAAACACTGCAGAATATTTAATGCTTTCCAAATTTCATTTTCAGCCTGTTCCACTAATCTATCAAGAATTTGGGAAGAAGGAAATCTAGAAAACTCTTTTCTAAGAAAAGCTATGTTTAGTATTACTTTTGTTTTGATTTTCAGTGAATTAGATAATTTAATTCAAAAGTGAGTGCTTATTTTTATTCTATATTTTTAAATCTTATATAGATAATAAAACTGGCCAATGTTCATGGCCAATTCTTTTTTTTTTTAATATCATACATAGATAACAAATTGGCCAATGAAAATACAAGGGACCGTGTAGAATAGGATATGTGTTAACATTCATTCAACAGATTCTGGATGATGCATTAAATTAATGCAATGTTAATAAAAGTACCTTCCAAAATGGGAAACTTATTACCTGAATATCAGAAGCAGGTACTCAGATTGAAAAGACTTGAAATGATATAAATAAGTAATTGCTTAAGAAAGAAAAGAAAAAGCGGTGAGAACAGTAATCAAATAATGTTATTCTTAGGAACCGATTAATTCAATAAGCTGATTCATGTGTTTGTGTGTTTGTGTGTGTACATAAACCACAAATGACATCTAGTTTATAAAGCACCACTGAACATATAGTACAAACAACTAAGAAAGAGGAACAAACAAAATCATACCTAGAAGTGAAGTCTCCTTTGCAAATGCAGCAGCAATAGCTGGATCCAAAGCTGGCTGACCATCACCAGATGGAAGGTCAGGACGAGTGTAATCTCTACTTTTATCATTATTATACTTTACATTCAAGTTGACCAATTTGGAAAAATCAATCCGTAAGGTACAGCAAGCATTATAAATATTCTGACCATCTAATGCCTGGAAAACCAGAAATATGGAATAAGATGATACAGCAAAATTTATAAAAGAAAATTAAATGTCCACTGAAATTAATCTCAAAATATTTTAAAATGTTTATATCAACTAGATCTTGCTTTATTTGTCTCTAAACTGGCAAGTGACATTTCCTCTCATGATATAAAGTTCCAACTGATACAAATGCTACTTAATCAGACTGTTTCCAGCTATTATTTTACCAATCTGCATTATATGGTGTCTCATTGAATTTTTCCACATCCTCCTTTAATACCTTTTCCTCTCAATTTAGTAGAAAGGCCTTATCTCAATAATTATTTTACTCTCATTTTCCAGAGACATCAAACAATACATGGTAAATCCCAATGTCATTTTTAAATGTTTGGCAGAGGTTGGAATGAAGGATTTCATAAGGAGCCAACTTGGTTTCTAGGATAAGTAGGCAGAAGCAAAGTTAAAGTTCCTACTAAAGAAATATGTGCTTCAGTATTTCTAGCAATCTACCCACTTGGAGCTGGCTTAAGAATAAGGCTAAAGAAAGTTAACTATCAGAAAATAAATTATACATTATTTATTTATACATTATTTATACGGATGTAACTACCTACCCATAACATTTTATAGATTTATTGTTAGAAGATTAGGAAATCAGGATAGAATAGTCAAATAGTTGGAGCAGTTTCAGAAACCAAATAAAAAGAGAGAATATCACAAGAGGTGTTACTGCTCATGACAAATTCTCTTCTTTTCTGTTATTACCAAATTTATAAACACCAAAAAACTGGGCATGTAATTTTATTGTTATAGATAGATGGACAGATTCTTATCATTTGCCCCAAAAGGAGAAAATAAGACAATACAAAAGTTACAATCCATACTATCATATAATTGTCACTATACTGTAGTTTAAGAAAATTAAAACTATGAAACATTTGTACACTGGGTATTTTTTTTATAAAACAGCAACTGGCAATAGATCCCCATTTCTTAACAAATAAGGGATGTAAAAGAAACCATAACTCCTAAAATGGCAGTTGTAGACATGAAATGTAGCAGTCCATTAAGATTACCTAAATCTAAGATCAAACATATTTTAATTACTTTATTCTCATCTTTATTTTTTCTAACAAAACAATCTTAAAACACTTAAAAAGTAAAATACAAACTAAAAAGAAAAATATATTTATCAACAGTCATTGGTTTACTAGAGAATTCACTACTATATTACGATATTATTATAAGATATCACAATCTCTGCCATAGTAACACATATTGCTGCGTTATTTGATTGGTAGAAAATATTGCCTTTTAAGATCAAAACATATATACATGTCTAATCCCAAAGTATTATAGTGAGAATACACTCTGTGATCTTAAAAAGCAACTGAAACAGGAGAAAATATAGTAATAATAGTTGAAATCCCTATGACTTCAGCTACCCTCCATTTGTTAGATAGATAAATATTCTGGTTTCGACTGATACATAGTATTTCTAGATATAAGAAATTAAGTTGTCTTGGAATGACTGGGAAGTTCCTACAGACAAACCAAAGCAATGAAGAATTTATTTTGAAATGTTTAGCATCTGGTGCTAAAGTAATTTGTTGAACAATTACTTTGGTATTATTAAATTCAACACATTTTAATATTTAAGCAGCTTCTTAGAATTGAAAAGTATAGATAAAGAGAATAATCACTTCAGGATGCGTAAGATAATTTAAAGTTTTGAAAGGTCAGATGGTATAGATAAATTAAAATGCCATGGGAACAGCATAAAGTGGTATTCCACACTATCCAAAATATTGAGAAAATATGTTATTTTAATATATCAGAACCAAAAAATAAATTTAGCCATTTATGGATATAAATAAATGGATAATATCACAGAGCAGCTGAATTTGGAGCTTTATGGTCTTCTTTAAGAAAGATGTAGATCCATCCTTGATGGTGTAGGATGATGTCCTACAATTCCAAATCACATCACCACCACTCCAAGCAAAAACCAGGTTTAGTGTGTGACACCTCTGCACCTTACTGCAATGTCAAGCCTGCTATAAATTAAGATGCTGGTTGCCACGGCTGCCACAGTGGGTATGAATTCAAAAAGTGCCTCTGAATCTGTACCCAGGGAGGATATGTTGAAATCCCTCTGGCCATAAGCCTGGAGACCGCAGATGGCAACCTGGAGAACGCATCAAGCAGCACAGGCAGAAAAACAGTAGGGACCTGGTCAACAACAGCAATCCCAACTGATCCCTAAGGCCTAGCGTCCCAACTAGAGTCTCCCATCTGCCTATTTCTGGGATAGCAGCACTGATGACCCTCAGAATTTTGCAAAAGACAATAGTAAAAAGCTATCTGAAGCCTTGTTTCAACTGTTTTATACGTTTCTAACACTGGTGTATTTAAATATTATTTTAGATGAACCACACTTTTTTCCCCCTTAGGAATAATTGATAATGTTATTAGAACTTGATTGTATTTTACAACAGAAACTATATTGCAATTATCTAACAAATGAACTAAAGGTCAAGATACGAAAACAGGTCTGTATGCAACTGAGCAAAAATGATGTTTTTATCATGAGGGATTTAAAGTCATTATAATTCATCCAATTAAACTCTATAAACAAGCTTGTAATATTTTCCATGTACAAGAATTATGCTTAGTTAGAATAGCATGACAACCTTATAGAGGATTTAAAATTTTATTAAAATTTTAGCCATTAACTAATCCACCATTAGAATAGAAACACCGGGGTAGTCTTTGTAGGGCTAGAGTAATTAAAAATGAATACAGTTGTCAGAACATTTAATCAGCAATAATTAAAATAATATCCTGATTACATATTTCTAGATCCAAAATAAATTATGAAGATCTGGTATTCAACCTTATTATAATCATACTGGTAGACCTGAACTTACGACCACAATTGAACCCAACATTTCTGTTGATAAGTGAGACAATTGTTGGGTGAGTTTTTTCAGTAGACATTGAAGGTCATGGTTGTCATGTCAGTGGGTGAGTGTGGGTGGTCATGTGAATGGGTAGGCATGTCACTCCTACCCAGTCACATGACAACAACCCAGCCACACCTACCCAGGTTTTGTAGCTGTGTTTTCTATGGGAAATGGGTCATGGGTAGGCGTGGCCAACTTGATTGGTCTCACCCTTAGGAAATCTCTTTTTAGTCCAACTGTCAATAAAATAGCACAATAAAATAGCACTGTTCCAGTATTTAGAATAGAATAGAATAGAATAACAGAGTTGGAAAGGACCTTGGAGGTCTTCTAGTTCAACCTCCTGCTTAGGCAGGAAACCCTTCATACCACTTCAAAAGAATGATTATCCAATCTCTTCTTAAAAACTTTCATTATTGGAGTATTTACAACTTCCGGAGGCAAGATGTTCCACTGATTAATTGTTCTGTCAGGAAATTTGAGGGGCTCCTATAAAAATGAAGGAGTCAATCTATTTTCCAAAGCACCAAAAGGCACAACAAGAAACAATGGATGGAAACTAACCAAAGTGAGAAGCAACCTAGGACTAAGGAGAAATTTCCTAAGGGTGAGATCAATCAACCAATGGAATAGCTTGCCTTTAGAAACTGTGGGTGCTCCAAAACTAGAGGCTTTCAAAAAGAGTGAGGGAAGTACACCCCAGAAGGACAGTGCCAGGCACCACTAAAATAATGTAGAAAACTTAAAATAGCCATTCCCCCTTTAAAAAAAGCAAACAAACCCCAAAACAAACACAACAGCTGAGAAGGAAACTAAGAACAACTGCTCAAGCTAACTAAAGCCTGGGTATGCTGCCATTAACCCTTCCAACTCTATTATTCTATGTTATCTATGTTCTAAATTGAGTGCTTCAAAGCAGAAGCAATACAGCTGGCTGGACCACACATGCATTAAATTCACGGCCTATATGATCAAGCCGCATCATTGTCCCCAGTGTAGCCAACACTGCAGCACCTATAAAAGGTCTTGGGAAACTCCAGGGAGTATCAGCTGATCACAGAAGTGTTCCTTAATACTCTTTATAATGAAAATGTTTGCAATCTTGTCCTTCTTCCTGAACGGAAGAGGTTATTACCATCCCTAGATGGGTGATTGATGGGTTTCCCTGCCCTGCATGGCAAATGCAACTGTTAAGTGGAGCTATTAACTGAAGGGAGAGAGAAGAGGAAAAAACCCTCACTTGCACTTTATTTTTAACCTGTTCTCCGAACTCATAAGCAATTAACTAATGGTTTGGGCAAACTGGTGAGAACCGGTTGAATCCCACCTGTTTGTGTGCATATGTGTGAATGTTTGTATGTCTACGCAAAATACTTCCTTGATTGTGTTATAGCCAAAATAATGTTGAAGATGAGAGAAAGTTAGACATTTGAGAAGTGTGAGGAAGGAAAAACCTTACAATAATCACTATTTGTAAGGTCACACAAAGTTATTTTTCAACGGTTGAATTTGTTCCCTTGAGATCCCCTGAGCACATTTCAATTTTAGTAATATCAAATGGTTGGTGCTGATATTGATAGGAATAATTACCATGTTGATATAGTATATATATTCTAGGGATTGACCCCTAGGAAGAGACAACTTGTGGAGTTTTTATTTAGTGTCCAGCTTGCCTCCCATTGACAATGGTTTACCAAGCACTAAACTGAACCGTCTGCCACAGGTGACGTACAATTCGTTTCCTAAGTACTCCTGGAAACAATTAACTTCCATTAGACACCAGAATTGGACTATCCAAATTGGTTCTGTTGCCTCAGAAAGGTCATAAGTGGTTCTCATATATACACAACTATACAATAGATGCACTAAAAACCTTAAAATGTATTGTTCAACAAATTATAAAACAGAAGAGATGACACATTAAAATGATCTGCCTATTTGAAGACAATAAAATACAATTTTAACAAGCATAATGGTAAAGACATTGAAGACAATGTAAGTTCTTCCCAAGGTTAAAACATGCATGCAGGTTTACTCACAAAAAATTAAGAAATAGTTTCAAACAATTCTGGATCAAAACTCATAGGGACCAGTGTCTTCTGACAGGAATTTTTGTCCTTTATCCCTCCTTATGCAGAGAGGCTTTTACTACCCTCACTGCTACAAATATGAAAGTCAAAACAACCATTATCCACCTCACTCAAACCTCACAGAAAGTTACAGCTAGAGGAAAATTGAAGTGAAAAAAGGCAAATCTATTCCTGATATCCATGTTTTTATTCCCTACAGATACACAAAGTTTAATCTGAGATGTTTTTATTATACTATGACCTAATTTTAGAAAATGAAACTAATTTATTTGTTTTGGTGGCTCATACAAGCTAATGATAAATGCTTCTTTACAATGTAATTTTTAAAGAGTAATTTATGATATAAACACACACACATACACTCATAAATTAATATAATAATGGAGGGAGGGAGTCATTGTGAGAAAAAAAATAGAACAATTGGTGCCGATATTCACCTTTGCCACCTGAATAACATGCTAAAAATAACCAGTACTTTATAGCAGGAGGTTGACAACAAAGTTATTTTCATCAGACTTTTCAGAAAAAGTTTTTTAAAGTTTTCCTTATTAAATTTTAAACACCTCTGAAGGCCATATTCTGATATAGATTATTTGCAAAAGAATTTTTGCTATTAACCTTTATAAGTAAGAAACCAGTGAACACATTTGATGATTTCTCACCTGAATTATATTTGACCCCTGTCAACTGTTGTATATTTCATTTTTATTTTACTTATTTATGAAGAAAATGTACATGACCACCCAATTTACTCATGATGACTCTGGGCAGCTTATTTTATACTCTGGAGGCAATCTTATTTTTAATTTTTTGACCTTATATCTACATTTTTTTCTTTCTGTACCTACATCTCTTCATTAATTCAGTTAAAAAGTACACATTGTTCAAAGTTTTAAAATAGTGCAACCAACGGATTAACCAACATTGCGCGGATACAGGCGGATACTCTTAATTTTTCAGGTTTGGTAGAAATGCTATTTATTAAATTTGCATCCTCCACAATCTGCAATATCTCTTGGAGATTTACAAGAATCATATATATTACTGCAATATTGTACTAAAGATAATAGTCTACTGATTGATGGTAAATTCATGTGTAATATAAAATATATTCTCAGGATTTCACCAGCAAGTCCTAGAAATAAAAGTGGCACAAATAGGTACTAAATATGAATTATCTCTGAAAAATTAATTGCAAATGAAGCTATTGTTTATAGTAATGGCTACAGTAAAAAGTAAACATTATTTCTAGTGGTATCAAAATCCAAATTACTTTGCTTTCTTTCTCCCATCCAAAGTATGCCAAAAGCTTGAAGCTTCTCTTTTTTGAAAGGAAAAACCATTGCCATCTGTCCCTAATTATGTAACAAACTGGGCTAGGATTAGGTTGGCTGCATCTGAATTTTTGCCAGAATTAGATCTTACATGTATATTATTCGAAAGTTATTTTCCTGTGAAATTTTAATCAGTTAAAAGATCGTCCAGTACAAGTAGCCATCCCAATAATTTAATTTTGACTATGTTATGTATAGTACTCCAGAGTTATTCATTTTGTTATAAAGTAATTTAAAAATGAGAAAGTGTTATTCAAGAATCACTGCTATGCCACAGATATTACATAACTATGTAAATTGGAATTATAGAATCCTCTCTTGAAATCTGTATTAAGATATTTAATTTTCATTATTTAACTTTTGGAGACGTAACACACGGTATAAGCGTGCAAAATTCAAGGCAATGTCTTTTCTCTAGTCATCTTAAATATAGCCTATTACATTATTTCCTAACACCAGAGAGAGTCTTCATTTAATAATTCTGATTGGGACCAATATTTCCATTGCTAAGTGAAGGAGTCACCAGCCAAAAATATCCTGTAACTATACCTCTTAGCACTGATAGTTCTGGTTGTGATCATTAGGCATGGACTTTGCCTTTAGGTGAGGATCTCATGTTTCTCCTGCTGTCCTGCACTCACCTCTGCTTTACCCCCCCCCCGCCCCTTTCAACTCTACTGTCCTGCCTATCAACCTGATCACCTCCAGCTGATTTTCTTTCTCTCACTACTGAGGGATGCTCAACTGAAGCAGCAAGGCCTTTGTAAGGAGTGCAAATGGCCAAAAAGCAGAGATGGGAAGGGATGGGGAGGAGATAGGCAGCTGCTGCAAAGAAGATGGCAAAAGTCAAAGGGGGGGGGGGGCAATAGGGGTGGTAGAGTGCAGGGTATCCAAAAGAGCATAGATGGGGGAAACAGGTAGGTGAGAATTGTAAATTTGTCATTTTGAATTACACTTCGAAAAGCCAGAACAGTGCAAAACAGTGGTGCTACATGGAAAAGATAGGATATACTCATTATTATTCCTGTTACTGTATTCTGGATTAACTGTAATTTTCAATTTTCAAGGGTGGCCCGCACATAAAGTACCTTAAATAGTCCATGCAGAGTCCACACCGAGCACACTGTAATAGATATATTCAAACTAGGGACTATGACAAATTGCTCGTAACATTTTATCAACTATTCTTCAACAAAGCAAAATAGTGGCTTATCTTGATATGAGAGACATATGAAACTACACTATCTGTTTTGATCCAGTATAATAATTAAGAAGTCACCAAAATTTGCATTTAAGCTAAAGTCTATATAGGATGACTTATTTATAATTTAAAGTTGTGTCCATTCTATCCAACAAAACAAAATTTTGAAAAAGTACTGTCAATAGATACATATATACTTATTTATATAGGCTAAAGAGAAGTATTTGAAATCATACTTACAAGCTTTGCTTGTTGGGCATTTACAGGATCACCATATTGTAACAATGCTTGAAACTGGTTGTTTTTTGTGAAAGTAATTATTTTCAAGACTGCACCAAATTTAGAGAATATCTGTTGGAGGGGGAAAAAGTAAATGAATATTCATATATTCAATAAACATATACATAAAGCATACTGTGCTTTATTAGAAGACAAAAATGGGGTGAAATATCATCTTTTCATTTCTACTAGGTCTGCTGCTACCCTTTGATTCTTTCTTCATGTCACTTAACAGATTACTTGTTGTATGTCCACTGCAACCATCAATCTCAGGTAGGAGCAAAAGCCCTGATCTTGCTTGCTTGCCACTAAATTGGGAATCATCATCATATTAGCACTGTCGTTTTCTGGCTAATGAACCATGTAAAAAAGAGAATGAAAATTACTCATAAAGACAACTTACTTGGTGAAGAACATCAAGAGTTACTGGGTAATACATGTTGTCAATAATTATTCTAAGGACTGGACTCTGAGCTGGAGTTACTGCACTCTCACTAACAGTAGTTCCACTTATGGGAGTATTTGTTGTCTGTACAGCAGTTACTGCTTGCAGGACAGCTTGAGCTCGCTATATGCAAAGAAAAAGAAAAAAATAATGCATGTGGATTAAGTTTAGAAATCAATATATTCAATAATTGCCTCAAACCATGCTGAAAAATAAATTAATCACAATAAGCAACTCTTAACCGACTATATCTAACCAAAGAAATATCACCACTCACATTAGCGGAAGAGAAGCTAAAAGTCAATTATGCATTAAGTCTGGTTGCTCAAAAACAATAAATTAGAACTATACTGAAGGGTTAGCGACTAGTAAATAGAAAAAAAATCTAGAACATATTGTAGATTTACAAGCATGCATGTTTGATGTTTGTATTTCTTCCCATGGGCATGGGACCCACTGTTCTGCAACCTATTCTGTAAAGAAAATGGAGAGAAACAAGCAAAATACTGCCATTTTTTGTAAGATACTCTCAAAATCTATAATTTAAATTTTTAGTAATCTATTTTCTTGTAAGAAAATATTTATAGAGAACAAATCTTTAGGGCATAATTTTATTTGTTAAATCTGTTTTTTTATTCACCTTTTCATTGGAATAGTTGGTTTTTGCAATAATCTTATGAATTAATATCCCTCATTTTTTACCAGATAAACGACTTGGCCCCCCAAAAAAATCACATTAATTTTAATCTCCTTATTTAAAAAAGAATTCTAAACAAAAGCTAACATTAATGCAGGAAGTCACTGTAAAACAAAATCTAGAACAATTACAAATGAATAGAACTCTAACATTTATTACAATGTGCAAAGGTTCAAAGAAATGAAGTTCAATTCAATGAGACTTCCATTATCTCAACAAAGCAGATCAAAGTGAAGGCCTTTTTCAAAACAGCAACTAAATGACATGCCTTCAAAGTGCTTTATATTTCAAAGTGCTTTGCAGATTTGATGGCTTTTCTTCTGCTTCTGGGGTTGCATCCTTCAACTTTCATTTTCATATATGGAGCACAGTAGTAGTTGAATTCTATGATGAACTCTATGACTCAGATACTGGCACACGTATATTTTGTTTCCTTCAACTCTCCACTTGATTAACAGACTAAAATGGGCCATGCGAAGCATTGCAGTGTGTTTCTGGGAGTCTGGGAGGGTGAAAACGTGATGTAGGGAGGGCATGGGAGACCAAAAACAGCCCCCTTTTTGGTGAAAATGGGATGTGTGGAGTGCTTCTGGGGGCTGGAGAGGGTGAAAACACAACGCTTGTAGGGTTCAGGAAGCCAAAAATGCCTGTATATAGTGTATAATACGCACCTAAATTTTCACCCACTTTTAGGGGGTGTCTTATACTCTGAAAAATATGGCATATACAGGTGGTTTAAAAATTATTACCCTCTCCCCTACACAAGGTCATCTGTGGTTAAGCCAAATGCAATTTTGAGGATGTGTTTGGGCATCTAGGCTTATTTTGCAAGCAAGTATAGTAAATGTTTGTCATACATTTTATTATGGGCAATGACTTTTATGGTAGGGAAAGCCAGATTTTCAAACTGAGGTAAGACGAATTATGTCTTTTTCTCTTTCACCCTTCTGGACATTCCTGGTAGCGCTGAAGATTCAGCTGCAATCTCTTTGTTCCGATTAGTAAATGCTTTAAGAATATTTGAATCAGTATCAAGAAAAATAGACTAGCCTGATCTGTGTAATGCCAATTTAGTTAAAAGAAAAGAATGGCATTTTGTTAAATATATTTGGTTGGGAACTTGAAGCTGACAGACACTGCATAAATGCAATCCCACTGCTGAAATTTAGGAGATTTTAATTCTGTTATGATAAAGTTCCTTAGGAAAAGCTCAGGATACTATGGACTCTATTACAACTATGTGTTTATCACTCTTGAGTTCAGCAGAAGCAGGATTTATTCACTAGACCTCATATTTGTACAGGTTTAGTCTTAATTATTGAAGCCAATGATTTATTTATCATGGACAATCATTATTTGACTGCAATTAACAGCAATAGTACTTAGACTTATATACCACTTTACAGTGCATTACCACCCTCTCTAAGCGGTTTACAGCATCAGCATATTGCCCCCAACAATTTGGGTCCTCATTTTACCCACCTCGGAAAGATGGAAGGCTGAGTCAACCTTGAGCCTGGTGAAATTTGAACTGACAAATTGCACTCTAACCACAGCATCACCATAAACTCCAAATTGATGGAAAATCCAAATATAAATGTCTACCCTGGAAGATTCATGTATATTTTCTAAGATCTCTCATTAAATTTCTTATAGGCTGCGATCTTCTCAAGGCACTAGGTTGTGATATAAGATTTTGTTTGCCAAATGTGCTAGGACAAAATATGTTTAAATAACTTGTGTCACTCTGGGTAGTTAATTTTTGGTGCTGTGTCTAATGAATTGGGATCATTCATTAGATCATGGTTCAGTTATCTAGGGATCAGCACATTATATAAACACAGCTGATGGATCTGAATGTTTTCAATTCAAAGACATTCTGGCTCCTCTGGCATTCCTGAGAGCTGCAGACAACTAAATGATGGTGTTTGACAGCTAGAGTGCAGGTGGCATGACATGATGATGAGCATGTCTAAATAACAAAAAATATTACTTGTTTTCATTGTTGCATATGCCCTAATGCTGGCTAGTGGATAATTTGTGTGATAAAGAGCCTTTTGTGCATGGACCCCAGGTATCCTGCTGTGCAAACCAGCTGAAGGATTGCTGTTACTAATTTGCAATGCATTTCTCATATAAGTAATTTGCATTTACAATTATATGGATATGACAGTTTTAACCATCAGAGATAGATGCAGACATGACACCATCTGGTCCTACATTTTGGCTTATCCAACCTGAGGATATTAACTTTGGAGGATTGAGGCATATAATTGTTTTCTTGATTCTTATCTTTTAAAAATTTTGGAATCTTAAAACTTTGGCTTATTATATGAAATTTAGGTAATGTAAACACCTCATTGAAGAAAGCTATAGTTATCACCATATTGACAAAGACAAAAGTAATAAATCTTGTTAGAAAAATGTTACATGTAATTTAAATTTGGTTTAACTATAGGGACATAAATATCTGGTTACAATGTCTTGCCAAGCACAAGATAAAATGTAATTATTTTTTTTAAAAATCATACGAAGCCCATTCCTACTTATGGCTGTAGGCACTTTACAAATAACCATGTGGAATAAAAATTTGTAAACCTCAACTGAAAGACCTGGGTAAATAAAAGATTTTAATTCTTCTATTAAATTGTAACACGGAAGAGTTAACTTTAGCTTCAGCAGCAAATGACTGCAAAGTTTAGGCTCCTCCATGCAAAAGACAAAAATATTTGTTGATGATAGTATGTCTACGAAAACAAATAGTACATAATAGTACATCAATAGTACTATGATAATACTGTTGAATCAATATATTGAATCTCAGGTGAGAAGAGCTGATATAAAAGTGTATAGTGTAAAATATGTATTTCCTATACCAGTAGCAAATCCTCAAATTTAGAACAGGTTGCAGGATTTAGGCATGATATTTTACCCTATATACCGTATTTATCGGCGTATAACACGCACCGGCGTATAACACGCATCCCCCATTTTAACACAAAAATTTGAGTAAAAATTTTTTTCATTAAAAATAAATGACTTGGAAGCTCGGAACTTAATGTTGGATTAAAATTTATAACATTAGAACATGAATTATAACATTAACTCCTCAACATAAAGTGCCTTCCTTCCTTCCCTCCCTCCCATCCCTTTCTTTATGTTTTCTTCATGCTTTCTTTTCTTTTTCCTCTGCTCTTTTTAAATCCCCCCCCCTTCTTCTCCTCCTCTACATTTAGGTTGGATTAGTTTGTACAACGGTCATCAAACTTCTGAAGTAAAAATAAATAAATAAATCATATTTAAGAAGAAGAAGAAAAAGGAAGACGTTTTTAGTTAAGTCAAACGTTTTAATAAAAGTTTCATCTTTTAAGATTTGTCCAACACATCCAATTGTAACCTTAACAGTAAAGAATATCACCCCAGCTGCTAAAGGTTCAACCAGTCTGAGAACCATTGAAAAGACAACAGTGCAAAATCCAAAAGACACAACTTCCTCACCGCCATTGCTTTGGTACCAAATCTTTGAGGAAGGGGCTCCAGAAAGGAGGAGGAGGAGGAGGAGGGGGAGGGAACCAAAGAGAGGCTTTTACCGAGTCTGCGCCCCACAGCCAGGACCGTCCTTGCGCCTCAAGCCGCGTTTCTTCCCCGCAAAGCCCTTCGGGCAACCCGAGAGTTCCTTTTGGCGCCAGAAGGGCTTTGCAGGAAGAAACGCCGCGTTTCTTCCTGCAAAGCCCTTCTGGCGTCAAGCGGAACTCTCGGGTTGCCCGAAGGGCTTTGCAGGAAGAAACGCGGCTGGAGGCGCCAGGACGGTCCTGGCTGTGGGGCGCAGACTCGGTAAAAGCTCTCTTTGGTTCCCTCCTCCTCCCCCTCCTTCCACAGTCTGTGTGACGCTGCCGCCAGGCTGAGAGCTGCCGCTGAAACAAGTTTGGGGAGGTCCTTTGCAGGCAGCCAGTTCTAGCTGCCTGCAAAGGACTTCCCCACGTTTGCTTTGAAAGAAACCTCTGCACGGGAGTTAGAAACCTCTGCGCGGGGGTTTCTTGCCATGTGCGCGGCCGCGCGGCCGCGCACCTTAGAGGGAACAGTGGACCCGGCGTATAACACGCAGTATCGGCGTATAACACGCAGGCAGGGTTTAAGCTTGCAATTTTAGTTTTAAAACTGCGTGTTATACGCCGATAAATACGGTAAATAGGATAATTATATATTTTTCAATTGAAGCAACTTTTAAATACATTTCAGCATTAATTTAACCCATTTCTATTTGGGTAAAAATGTAATCCAATCAGTCTTTAATGAACAGAATCAGGACAATCAAGAACCAAGCATTTTTTTCTTTAATTAAATTATTTTGCAATTTTTAAACAGCTTCTGAACACTTTTAAAAATGAACTGCTGATGGTTATATCAATGTAGCGTTCTTGAAGATGCTACAAAAATTTGTCAGTACCTTCTTCCAAGACATTTTTTAAACTTTAACATCTATCATATAGCCTTGATATTCTCAGGCAATGCCCCATCAAAGTACTAATTGGGTTGGTCCTGTTTAGTTTCTGACATAACCCAAGGTTAGCTGGATGCTGCCATTCACTGAGGCACCCTTACCACTGAACCAGTTTATTGTGATTGACATAGCTGCTATGGGAAAAAAAATCCAATTGAAAACAACTTTGCTTCTATATTTCAAATGAGAAAAGTCTCTAGGCTAGGATTAACAGAGAAGACTGGAACAGAAAAACTCTTAATGCTTGTTAAACCATTGTTCAGAATGATAAAGTAATAGAAAAAACAAAGATGAAGTTATTACCATTTGATATAGCATGGGTCAGTGCTGCTTTTACATTCCTTCTTGAGCAAATAAATATCATATACTTAAAATGTCCATGAAGTTACTACCTGCATAACTGTAGTTTTACTGTTGAAGCATGAATAGTGTCTTGATCTAAAATAATACATTTTAAATATCTTCAAAATCAAGTAACTATGTACTTAGTTATTCCTGCAGTGAATATGAATGTCTTTTCAATAAGTTCATTTATTAGAAGAGCAGATCATAGTAAGGTGAGGTTGAGTTTCAAAACTTGAATTATTTAAACATACCAGAAACATAGTTCCACATTATCTATTTAACAAAGTAACATTTTTTTACAGGTTAACTTGAGTTCTTGGGCCAAAAAGATTATTAATGATAAACATGCTTAGATCCTACTAATACATGCCATATTTACTACATAACTATAAAATAATTCCCAATATTCTTAAACATAAGTACAGAAAACCTATACTGGTAATCACATATACAGATTAGTCACATCATTAAAAACTAATGTTACCTGATTAAGTGTATTATCAGTCTTTAATTCTTTATGATTTGAATATTGAATATATATAGGTTGATTGCGAAGATGAGGTGTCACGGCAGAATAATAATTCACCATAGTAATAGCAGCTTCTTCTGTTGCCAGCTCTAAAAAAGCCTAGAAAATATATAGATATATATATATATACACAGATACATATATAAAAGAAATTACTATCACATCCATCAGTCCATTCATCTATTCACCCACATTCCTAGTTTAAGAATGATCATCTGGTAAAGTATTAAAACTATTTACCAAAGTTATTTAGAATTTAGATTGGATTTAGAATGTACAACTTATAAAGAACCATGTGCTTCTTATTTGCATACACATGCAGAGTCAATATATGCCACCATCCCTGGCTTCTATAACATGCTATATGCTCTCCCTTTATGCTGGTCTACCACCATAATAAAAATTTAATTTATGCTCTCTGTTATGATCAGTATTTCTTATATCATAATATCTGTAATCATAAAATCAAAACTGTGATTATAGTTCAGGAACACATGAAGCAAACCTAAGCTTGAGAGTATAAATGAGATTGCTGACATCATTCAGAACAACAGGAAAACTCTAAGGAACCAAAAAGTCTGAAAGGCACAATCTAAGCAGGCGCAAACCTCTAAAACTTTTATTAAATTAATAATTTCTATATTCTTGATTTTTAAATTTTAAATACCTCTTCTAAATATAATTTCAATGTAGCAAAAAGTTGAAAAGTTCTTGTTTTGTTTTTCCCACACTCACCCATTAATATGTAACTTTTATTATTTATCATGGGTGCAACATCCACTTGTAGTGATGTTAAAATATTCCAAGCTTATAAACTTGTAAGCTCAAAACACTATTTTTAAATGTACTGAGCACAGAATAAAACTGTGATTTCAAAAAATCTTCCTTCAGAATAAGTTCATTTCAAATATTCATATTCTGAAATCCTGAAGATATCACTTCATTTATACATTAAATTATAATTTTATACATATAACTTGTATAATTACCATATTTTTCAGAGTATAAGACACTCCAAATATAAGATGCACCTAGCTTTTGGGGAGGAAAACAAGGGGGGGGGATCTGCCCCTGCCTCCCAGCAATTTGCCTCCTTGCAACAAACAGCAAACAGTACAGACAATATACACTGTTTGTGGTGTATTTCTGTGCACATTTTTCTAACTCATTGAAATAGCAAAGAATTGGAGAAATGTATATTATGCCAGTATATTAATGCCAGAAAGCTTTCTTAAATGTAATTACACTAACGCCTCCCAATTATTTAAATAGAACTACTCAAAACATGACTAAGTCATGGTCTAAGTAGACAACAGGACACTGTTACATTTCAGGTTATATTTGTACAGAAGCTGTTAAAATTGATGTGGCTTTCTGGAAGTATATGTTATTCTCTGCTATTTAAAAGAAGATACCATAGCACTGGGCCTCTTCAGATCAAGGATTTATTTTAAAAAGCTTCTTCATTTTGTTCAGTTGTCTAGAACAATAATTAAACATTCTATAGGCATTTATAGTTATTCACTTACCTCCTTGGAGCAAACAGTCTGATTAGCACAAGAAAAAATAATCTGTCTCTGCCTCCCAGCAATTTGCCTCTGTGCAGCAAATTGCAAGTTTCCCTTTCAATTTCAGCATGGGCCTCCCGATCATCAGCTGCTTCGGGGCGCAGGGATCCTCCGCAAGCCCCATTTTCCCATTTGCTGCAAGGAAGTAAATTGCTGGGAGGCAGAGGCCAAAGGGTGGGGACTGGCGGGTGGATGCGGCTACATTCAGTGTATAAGACACACCCAAATTTTCACCGTCTTTTAGGGAAGGAAAAAGTGCGTATTATACTCCGAAAAATGCAGTATGTAATTTAATTATAAAATACGACAGGGTCTTACATTTTTTGACCCACGAAATATGGCCTTGGGCTTATTAAAAGGGGGGGGCTTATTTTTGGGGGGTTACCGGGTGGCTGCTCCCTTGCGACCGGGCTCCCAAAGAGCAGGGCACAGCCTCAGGGTCGAATGGCTGTGTTGCGCTGTCGCAGCAGCAACACAGCAGCCATGAGGTGACCACACCTGCAAGCGGCCGCCCAGCAACCCCCCTTTCCAGCCAGGCACAGCGCCACTAAACGATCTAGCAGTACCCGGAAGGCATCAAGCAACGCGAGCGTCTGTTCGCTGCCCTCTGCCTCCCGCAGCTCGGCGCTTTCAGAATGCCCCTAGGTGAGTGAATGGGGCTCTGCATCGCTGGAGGAGGGGTTGCGCGAGCAACCGCGCAACACAGCCATTCGACCTTGAGGCTGTGCCCGGCTCTTTGGGAGCCTGCTCGCAAGAGAGCAGCTGTCCGGCAACCCCCCCCTCTTCAGCTGGGCACAGCGCTGCTGACCGACCTAGTGGTACCCTGAAAGCACCAAGCAATGCCCGTGGCTTGGTGCTTTCGGGATACCGCTAGGTCGGCGAGCGGTGCTCTGCCTGGCCGGAGGAGGGGATTTTGTCCAGGGGGCTTATTTTTGGGAGTGGACTTATATTTTTGCCCACGTGAAAAATGTGGCAAGGCTTTAGTTTCAGGACAGGTCTTATTTTCGGGGAAACACGGTATTTTCCACAGCATAACCATCAAAATAACAGTAGCTGCATCTGTTATTGCTGGCCCAGACTAGGAGGCAAGAGGAAGAGGGGGAGGAGGAAATGACATTTTAACCCATTCTTAAGAGGCAGACAACAATATCACTGATTAAATGTAAGATAGAAGATCGGAATAAACCCATTAACTTCAAAGAGTAGGTTGCTTTTACTGCATGTGTTGAGTTTTGCTTGTAGACTGTGAAATGGAAAGGTACTGTATTTTTCAGAGTATAAGACACACCTTTTTCCCTCAAAAAAGAGGCTGAAAATCTGGGTGTGTCTTATACATCGAATACAGCATTTTTTGCCTCCTGAAGCCCCCGCCCCTTCACCAAAATGGCCGTGCATAGCTCTTGGAGGCTTTCAGAGAGCTCCTGGGGGCTGGGGAGGGCAGAAATGATGAGGGTTCAATTTTGCAGCCCCCCCCCAGGAGCACTCTAAGTCTCCATAAAACTATGCATGAAATTTTCTTGACAAAAAATGGGCCCGTTTCCATGAAAAACAGGACATTTTTTGCTCATTTTCCCCCCTACCTCACCCCCAGGAGCACTCTGCAAACCCCACAAAGGCTAGGATGCCTTTTAAAAAAACCAGGCCTGTTTTTGTGAAAACCAGGCCCGTTTTTGTGAGCTTTACAGAGGGCAAAAACTTTTTTTCCCTTTCGGAAAGCTCTTTCGTTGGTGTGATTGATGAGAATTAGATTGATCAAGTGCTGTGCCAGCAGAAACAAAGTCTTAGGTGCCGCAGATTGTCAGCGATTTTCTTCTCCAGCACATAGATAAATACACCTGGAAAAATCTTCCTACCTACCTACTTTCTCTCTCTCCTTTCCTACCTACTGTATTTCCCCCCCTCTCTATTTTTCTCTCTATATCCCATTACCTACCAACCTACCTACTCTCTCTCTTCCTATCTACTGTATTTCTCTCTCTCCCTCCCTCCCTCTCTCTACCTACCTACCTACATTTTTTTTAAAAATTGCCTCTTCAAAACTTGGTGCGTCTTATAGTCCGGTGTGTCTTATATTCCAAAAAATATCAGTTTATGCACTAAGAAAGAAGCCAGGAAAAATACTTTAGTTGCACTTGTCATTATTGTTCACAGATTGAAGTGAATCATGCTATTTTTTTCTAGATTTCAGCAGCTGTTTGTGTATAGGCAGGCTGTGCAAAATAACAGTGTTTAAGCTCTTGGTTCCATTGTTGCCTATTGGATTTTTTTGATGTTTTAATCACTCTCATTGCAAACTTTTGTGCCTGTTAAATGAAAAGCAAAAGTCAGCCTGTATATCAAATCATCCCATCTAATTTTGTGGTTCAAAAATGAAAGAATGGGGCATTTTTTTCAAGTTCCTATTATTTTCTATTTTTATAGAAAATAGTTTGCGCTATCTGAAACAAAGTATTTAGAGATTTGTTCAGATGTAGGCAACTCAATAGATTTGTCCAGAGCTCAAAACAAGTTTTGTCTTTTTCCTACACTATACACACCATTATTTGCTGATTATTTCAAGTTTCACCCAGTTCAAAGTAGTTTTGATACAACTTGCCAAGTCAATCTAGAATTGAACCATAGAGTGCTATGTTGCTCCCATTTTAAAACATTCATGGAAGGAGACAGATAGTCCCCTATAAAAAAAACTATATCACTCTGTGAACAGGATACCACAAGACATAGGAAATGTGTCCAGTTCCTTGTACTTTCCAGTTAATTGGTGCTATAGCTTATAGCTAAAAACTAACAGTGGACCATTCTTGGTTGCAATATAAGAACAACATGTTTAAGATTTCTCCTCTCTCCATTTTTACAAAGCAAATGAATAAAAATCTTTGCTGTCACATTGTATTTGATTTTGCACTTAACATCCTAAAATACTTTTCCATCTCTCAGTGGATTAAAAAAGTTTCCTGTAATTGGTATATTATGGTAAAATGCATACATGGTAAGTGTAAAACTTAAGTGTCTTAGGATGGAAAAAAAACTTCGGACCTTGAAAAAAATAAGACAAAAAAGAGAAAATACCTGATTTTTTCCTTTCAGCATGAGAATGTTGGTTACCTTACCAAAAGGTAAGCCCAAAGCAATAACTTCTGTCTCTGTCACTTCTCCTGGTAATTTCCTGATATGAAGAACACGAGAGGGAGCTCCATCCATTTTATCTTCACCCTTGAATTTCTTGTTGTCGTTACCATTGGCTGTAAGACATTTTTTAATTAATTTCATTTCTAAAATTTATTATAAATTCAGAGAAAGATACACTTAGTATACATACACATTTTCAAATTAGTATATGAAAAGTGAATTTGAAATATTTCAATTAAATGTTTAAAAAATAAAAACTACAAATAATAAATTACCAAGACCAAAACAAATCAGGAAACTCTAGCATTACATCATACAGAAAAAGGGAAGACATACTAGCATAGTTTCTATAACTAATTATCTAAAGCAAAAATAAGTTTATAATGAGTGACAATTATTTTTTATATTTGGATTATCAAACAATTCTCATGTGTTGAGTCACATTGATGTTTCATGAACATAGTCTATACCTCTCAAAATTATCTACCAATCCCATTAGCGATGCTGCCTGTAGGATTTCTTTATAATTTACAGTATTAATCTCTCAGTATAATCTGCATTCACTGCTCCACAGAATATGAAGTTATGCTCCATCCAATCTCCACACAACATAATTGCATTTTTTTAAAAAAATAAAGGCTCCTACTGAGTTTTTCCATGAGTCACAAACATTTATTGGCCTACTCTACTAATTAAATAGAGAAAAGTACTTTGGCTATAAATGTGAAATTTGTGTTCTATTTTAATTTGAAAAATCTGGAACAATTCAGCCATGAAACACTTACAAAATATAAAAATACATAAACTTAAAGTTGTCAGGAAACACAATTTAAATCCATGAAAATCTTATTTCTTTCTCAACAGAGATAACATTACAGCAGTTGCTTTAGTCAGACACTTAAAATTGTGCCATATGTTTAAGAACTTTGCTCAAGATTCAAAAACATACTTTCAAGAGATTTGATTTATGTACTAAGAAAAAGAACATGATCATAATTAGGATGTAATGAAATGCCCATGGAATTGTAGATGCAAACTGATGGGGGCATAGGTTGGACTTAAAGGGTTTGCAAATGTACTGTACTATGCATGCTGCCACTAAAGGTGTAGGATAAAAAGGTATCAGATGCCAAATGGGATGCCAGAATGCTGAAAGGATACTGGTAATGACCATATTTAGCAATGTTGAGCATATGAAAATTGGGGTGGGTGGGTGTTCAGTAGACCACTAAAATAACAGACCCACAGTGCAGATCCCTTCTTCTAATCCATTGCTCCAGGCTTGTACCTAAATGACCAAACTGCTGATGATAGTTTTAGTGTTCAATCCAGAGAGCAATTTTTTTTAAAATTTGATTTCAGGATCTCAAGATTTGACCAACCAGGTTTCAGGTCTTGTATGAGTAGCAATGATGGATAAGAAGGACAGGATATACGAATTTGAAAATAATCAACAATGCTACTTTGGAAATAACTGGATGTGTATATATATGAGAAAATGGATTGTAAGGATAAACATGAGCTAAAGCTGGTGTACAAAATGATCTGTAGAAGATCATGGACCACATTTTTGGATTGTGAGTTCAACCTCGTGATATAGTCCAGACAAGAACCATACCCAGGTGAATAAATTCTACTCTTTTATAAGGTTACATTATCAGAATCCTGCCAAGTCTGAAAATAAATTTCTCCCCCATTGCAATTACAGTCTCTAGTTTCTGCAAGGGCCTAAAGGGTCCTTTCTGAGATTATTTATTATTTCTATAAATTCTTTCTGCAAGCTAAGCTGTCTCTTATCTCACTGTTCTCCTGGTTATGGCTCTTTTCCTAATTTCTCAAGATCATTCCCACATTCTATTACATGACATCTCCTAGACTTCTGGTTCTGATGAATTTTAATCTCCATGCTTAAGAATTGGCTTTGGGTTGGTTTGCAATTTTATGGTCTATCAACCCCATTATGTATACCAGACTGTGAAAATATGTGCAAAGGAAGGTTACTTTATTATACTAGTTATAGAAACAGAACCTTCCAAGCCTGATTATGCTTTCCACACTTACACCAATACTCCTGGAAAATTAAAGAAGTGTCAATCTGAGCTATTTCTTCCTCTCCTCATATTGTTTTGGGGTGAGTCACATTTCTTCCCCATCACTCTGGGAATGGTATTCATAAAGATCCTCTTCTTTAATTTCTACACAGATTTACTTGTAACGATGGACCTGTGTTGGTAAACTAAAACATAACTGCTGAAGACAAGCAAGGATTGGATTTAGTTTAGATTCACAGTAAATGAGATAGGATCTACATATGAAGGATTTTGACATGTATCTGTCCTTTACTACTGTCAGATCATTTTTGGTCAGGATGCATTCTAGGCAGCAAATAAATGCTGATGGTTTTCTGAAGACATTCAGGTAATTTCCTGACAATTTGGTGGATAGTTCAACCTGTACTTGATCAGTCTGTTATAGACAGACAACTGGATAAAATTATTCCTGTGTGGCTTCCTCCCTGTCACAGATCTTGAGCAACTCCATGCTTTGCAGGGGAGCTGTAGGAGATAAAGAGAATGAAAAGCTGCCAAGACTGGTATAAGATTTAAAAACATATTTTATTTATTTATTTATTTATTATTTATTTATTATTTATTTATTTATTGAATTTATATTGCTGCCTATTCACACATGGCGACTAAAGGCAGCTTACAGAATGTAAAACCTCATTTAAAACAATAAAAAAGAATCAAATAAATTAATATAATATAATAAAATCACCCCCCACCCTGGCGACAAATCACACAAGGTATTTAATTGGCTCCATCCTGCTCTGGGTTCTACAGGCCCACTGGCAGAACCAGGTCTTTAGCGCCTTCCGGAAGAGTGTAGGGTGAGGGCCATTCTAATCTCTGGGGGAATGATGTTCCAGAGAGAGGGAGCAACTACGGAGAAGGCCCTTCTTCTGGGTCCCACCAGGTGTATCTCCTTAGGAGATGGGACCCGCTAGATTTTGCTAGATTTAGGATAGGGTTAACATTTCTCTGAAGAAAAGTGTGATGATACTACTATGAAAAAGACAGTGGTGTGCTTTCCCTTGAAAAGGTCATCTATCAACTTCTGCCTAGTCCCCTTGTCTGGACACACTAGATGGAAGAGTAAGGCATGCTGGGTCTCCTCAGAGCTGGTGACAATTAATTATATCATCAACTATAGCAGAATTCTGGATCACCTGCATGGAAAAACGTTTCACAACAGCATTAACAGTCAGCTATTGTCATTGGGTAACGTTTATTTCAACCATAGTTTTTATGGCAAATGATGGTTATTTTAGTGGGATGTTTTATGATGTTTTATTGCAAACAATCCCAAATCATCTTAATGAGTGATGCAAAATTGTTATAAATCTATAACAAAACAAGAGCTGCTAAAAACTGATATTGGTAATTCTAAAGAGAAAAGCCAACAAGAAATAAGTATTTGGATTAGAAAATAGGACAAAAAATTGTCATGCTATAGACAACCACTAGTTTGTGTGTATACATGTTTCTCAAAAATAATCTGATTGTTGAAGTTAAGGAATCATAATGTCATAAAAACCAGAATACTGTCCATAACCTGGTTTTAAAATTTGTGCACACATTGGAATTAATCACATTTAAAAAGAAATAAAACAAATGTGTAATGATTAAGTATTATCACTTACAGTATTAATCTTCATGGCTGCATGCAAGCTATCTCTAGAAAACAGCATGCCTATAAATTTAAACTGAGGAGGAAGAATAGCTATTACTTCCATGTTTTGCCATGGACCACCCAGTGTTATCTTACTGACCACAGCAGGAAACAGAATGTTGGATTTGATAAGCCTATGGTCTGATCTGCCACACACCTTTAAAGTAATGGATATATTGCAAAATATTCTTTCTCTGAAGGAGTATGATTATATAAATTTTGCAGCATGGTTTGATATATGTCTCTTTTTGTTTTTCTACATTATGTGACTATGTTCAAAACTGGGAGGGAAGATTTGTTACATTTGGGTCTGAGGTAGACACATTTAGTGCACAACCAGTAGAGGCTCCTGTTTTTAAATATGCATTGGGAATGAATGAATGAATTTACACACACACACACACACACACACACACACACGGGTCTTGTTGTATTCGGGTCTTTTCCCGTGTAACATTGAGATTGTCTTAGCAACGTTTCAGCGAGATCCCACTCGCCATCTTCAGGCTGGTGTTTTCAGCTTTGTGCTTGTGCAAGTAAAGCGTGGTCGGAGCTGCCGTCTCTCTATAAATCTTGGTGGGGGTGTGTGGAGTGCTGGCTTTGTTGCTCTAAGTGGGTTGATTGGCTGTGTAGTTGCATCCTGATTGGTAGATGGAGTTGATATTTGTAGATTGGTCGGCTGTTTCGTATCATCCTGTGTGGCTGATGTGCTGGCTATGTGTCCGTTGCTCTTTTGTGTTGTAACGATCTGGGTGGTGGGTGGAGCTCGTTTGTTGACTAGGGCTGGTTTCCAGATGTCTGGTAGGCGGGAGGTATCATCACATTTATTCATGTTGTGGGGGTGTTTTTCTATTTTGATGGCTTCCATAATTATTTATTTATTTATTAGACTTATATACCGCTTCATAGGGCTTTCAGTCCTCTCTAAGCGGTTTACAAATTTATTTAGCAAATTGAGTCAGCCACTTGCCCCCACAGTCCGGGTCCTCATTTCACCCACCTCGGAAGGATGGAAGGCTGAGTCAACCTTGAGCCTGGTGAGATTTGAACCGCTGAGCTGCAGATCACAGTCAGCTAAAGTGGCCTGCAGTACTGCACCCTAACCACTGCGCCACCTCGGCTCTTAAGGTGCTGGAAAAGGGAGGAAGTTTTTTTCTTTTTTTCTGACTGCGTTCTTGTGTTCTGCGATGCATGCATTTATTCTCCTATTAGTTTGTCCAATGTATGTGGCAAAATCTGTTTGTGGATCCTAGATCTGACCAACCACTGCGTAACCAACACATACTTCATCCACAATGGACAAATATACAAACAGATAGAAGGAGCAGCTATGGGATCACCCCTCTCACCCGTCATCGCAAACGTATACATGGAACACTTTGAAACCAATGCCTTAGATAAATCTGAACACAAACCCAAACTCTGGCTTAGATATTTAGATGACACTTTCGTAATTTGGCCACATAGGAAACAAAAACTGGACAACTTCCTCACACATCTCAACAGCCTACACCCCAAAATACAATTTACTATGGAAATACAAGCTAACAACCAACCTCCCTTTCTGGACATCCTAATCTACAAAAAACCCAATGGCTCCCTAGGACACACCATCTACCAGAAAAAAACACACACCAACCGCTACTTAAACGCAGAATCCCATCACCACCCTGCACAGATCAAATCTGTAGTCAAGACCCTCATCTCCAGAACCAAGCGCCTAACTGACAAAGACCACCTGAAAACTGAATTACACACCCTCACAAACGTATTAATTTCCAACGGATTCAAAAAAAAAAAATACAATTACCAACCTAATCCAAAGGGAGACACCCCCCCCCCCAAGAACTGAGACACAGAACAGGACAACGGTATCGCCCTCCTCCCTTACATCAAAGGCACCACAGATAAAATCAGCAAAATTCTCCACAAACACAATATCAAGACAGTCTTCGGCACTGACCAAAAAATAGCCAACATCTTAAGAAACCCCAAAGACAAGATCCAGCTAGAAAACCAAGGAGTCTATGAAATACCATGCAAAATCTCCCCAGCCACATACATTGGATAAACTAATAGGAGAATAAATGCACGCATCGCAGAACACAAAAACGCAGTCAGAAAAGAAGAAAAAACTTCCTCCCTTTTCCAGCACCTTAAAGCAACGGGACATGAAATTGATTTTGAAGGAACCAAATTACTCTCCAAAACTGAACACTTCAACAAGAGAATAATTATGGAAGCTATTGAAATAGAGAAAAACTCCCACAACATGAATAAACGTGATGATACCTCCCGCCTACCAGACATCTGGAAACTAGCTCGTCAGTAAACGAGTTCCAGCCACAAAAACCGACACAGGACCCAGAACAACACAGGACACCATCACCAAACACCCTCACCAAACATCAATTCCAGCAACCAATCAAGATGTGACAACACAGCCAACCAATCCGTTTAAAGCAACAAAGCCAACATTCCACACCCCCACCTATATTTATAGAAAAACGGCAGCTCGCACAAGCATGAAGCCAAAGGCACCAGCCTGAAGATGATGAGTGTGACCCCATCGAAATAGATACTGTTAATCTTATCCAGGAAAAGACCCGAATACGCCAAGACCTGCATACCTATACCCATGAAAATCTATGAAAGCACACACACACACATAAAACTAGCAAAGCAGAAGAGCTTATTTTCAATGATTTCTTCCAGTCCAAAGTATTAATCCAAATGACAAAAGTGTTAGTATTGTAGCTCTCAAAAAATAATAATTAAAAAAACCCTATGTCTTCTGAATCCTTGAGCTGATATATTTATGACCGTGTGCTAATTCACATGATAACACAGGAATAAAATAACTAAAATTCAGAATGAGTATCTACAAACTACTCTGAAGCAGGTACCTGAACAAAACCAGTCACCAGAGTCCTGCTCCGTTTCTTTCTTTCTTTTTTTCTAAATTTCCAGGTTGGCAAAGAGCAAAAGCAAAGCAACACGCCCAGAATTTATATTTCCTTACAAAGGATGAACTCAGGGTTATGAGCTTATTGGTTTTTACTTTCTATTTAATAAATATACATTTCTGTTCTTATTGATCGTACCAGGTTACTTTTAAAAAACACTTGCACAGAAAATTCCATAGCATTCCACAGGCCAAGCATGCAATATTTTATCCATGAGAGGAAACTTACATAGAGCTTCTTCTTTTGTACCATGTTTCCTGAAAATAAGACCAGGTCTTATTTTCTTTTGGGCACCAAAAAAGCACTAGGGCTTATTTTCAGGGGCTGTCTTTTTTTCCTCATGTATTGAAGGCCCAATTCTTCTGCTTGCTCATGGCAGGGCAGGAGGCCATATAGCGTACCAGTGTCGCCACCACAAGACAGGGGGGTGGAACTAATCCTGCACTGGCCTACCTCAGGGCCCCTGCAGCCAGGACACCCACGCTCCAACACCTGCCTTGCCTTGCAGCTGCAGGTCCGCCAACCTTATCCAGAAGGACTTGCATGGCTTGGGACCCACGCAACATGGCTAATGGTCTATGAAAGAAGATCCCATTTCCATCCTGTACACGTACTGGTTCCTAGTTTTATCCAGTTTCTATAAATTTTAATGTTTCTGACATTTTAATGTTTTTATATTCTGGTTTTTATGCTGTTGTAAGCTAATAGTGAGATGGGTGGCACATAAATTTAATAAACAAAAAAGGATCAAACATGTATCAGCCTGTCAAACTAGCACCCCAAGGGTCAAATGTGTCATGTGCAGGCCACGCCTACTCCGGCTCCGCAAAGGCAAAAACATCACAATGCTTCACAATACATCATGTGACATGATCGAGTTGTCACCCGTGCCCTAGATTCTGTTACACTCTATTAGTCATAACTGATTTTTATTATTTGCTATTATGAGAACATATTTCTATAAAAAATAAACCAACAGCAAAATCAATAAGGTTATTTTATAGAAATAATTTGATTTGTTACAATTTTATGATTTTTTTATTGTTAATACTTTTTAATAAAATAAAAATAAAAAAATCACACAACTAAATAATGTTTGAAGAAATTCTCCTGAATAATAAAATAAAATCATTATCGTTTTTATATATGTACCAAATTCCTCCATTGTTTAGGTATCCTTATTTCAAGTACTATTTCTTAAATAAGAATAAATATTAAATAAATAATTACTGAATAAGTATAAAATCATTAATAGATTTATCTGGACACTAATTGATGAGATTAAAACATATCCTTTGAGATGGGATAAATGCTCTAAAAATGAATGTAATTCCCATGATCCTTTATCCAGGAAATATTTTAAAAAATTGTTTTGTACATTTTTGTGGGTTTCCTCAATTCCAAAGATACCTTTGAAAAAGATGCAATTTTAATTATTTTCCCAATAATTGAGAATATAGGAATATCCTTTAACAAATTTATAAAGAAAAGGAATGTAAATCATTGTGTTGGTAGAGATACAAACAGAATAACAGTTCATAAAATATATTTTTCAATGGTGTAAAATAATTAAGTTCTGGGAGGTTGCAATCATGTATATACTGTCCACATTTGCACTGAGAGTGAGATGGACAGCCTCTAAATTTGTTAAATAAATGGATTTGATTTTGAAATGAAGTTTTAATACTTTCAGATATAGACATTCTTTTTAATGATATACCTACAACATGGAAACTGGCAGGGGGACAAAATAGATTGTCTGTGTCCTTGCTACCAAGAAATGAGTTTTTCAAACTTAAAACACAAGTTTATGGCCTCAGTTACACAGACCTAAGACCATGTACCCTATGAACAACTTGCTTACAAACAGATTATTCATGGACAACTACAATGAAATGTGGATTTCTTTTAATAAAACTATTATGTATGTAGCACGTTTTCCTGAAAATAAGTCCCAAACGTAAAATAAGCCCTAGCATGATTATTCCAGATGCTTCTAATATAAATCCTACCAAAAAATAAGCCCCAGTTAAGATCATCAGCCAGACAGATGCAATTTAGTATTTTTCCAAAAATAAGACCTAACTGGAAAATAAGCCCTAATGTGTCATTTGCAGCAAAAATTAATATAAGACCTGGTATGTGTGTGTGTACATTTTACAATATATACATGTTTTAATACAGTATAAAAACATTTAAATCATTTTTCCAGTCTAGGATGAAAATAAGGTAACTATTAACTAAATTATGATTAGTTATAGTTGATATTAAAACTAGGTACAGCATTAAAATATTGTTACTACAAAAGTAACAATATATGTTAAAGTATTCTATGCTATAAAAAGAATTTAAAAAGTAATGAAATGCTAATATAATATGCTAATAAGCTTTAATATTAAAACTGTCAAACAAGGTGAGTAGAAAACAAAGCATAATGGGACAGAAATACAACAACGCAATTATATAACTGAGGATTTTGATGAATCTACTTAATTCTCATTAGCAGTCAATTCCCAACATATTTACAAGCTTGTAAATATTGTATGCTAGAGTAAAATTATAACCAGAAAAAAGTACAAAGATATAAAATTTATCAGTATATCTAATCATCCTTTTAAAGGTAAGGGTGGGATATTTTGGGATGTTTTCCGAATATGATCAAAGAAAGGGACTATTTGACAGTCATCTTGAAGGCACAGATACTCCAGGACACAAATTCTCATACAGTATACTGTATCTTCTGTCAAGGTTAACACCAGGAAAAACATTACCAGACTGAAGTCTCTCCTAATTTCAAGAACTTCTAGTTCTCTAACATAACCATATAGGCCACTTACTTTTGACATCCATAAAACTCTATGGCCAAGATCAATCTTAGTCAAAGATTAAATATGGACCGTCAACTTTGTTTCTCCTTTTTCCAAATGTTTCCATACATTGTTTCACCATGTGAATGTTATTAACATATATTCTGCCATAGCCCAATAAAACTGTTCGCTATATTGATTACATATTAGAATTTGCATAATTAGGGGAACTCCAAACCCTTCCCTTTAGGCTTATGTCACCTTTGTTACCAATCAATAAACTAAAACATACTTGAAATATGTCAATCAGACTCAAAACCTTTCCAACAATAATAATATTTTGATTATAAACATTTTAGGAATGCTAATTCTCAAAGCATTTTGAGCAACAATAGTAATGATGTATGTTCATTACTATTAGAGGTAGAGACAACATATGACCTACCCAGATGTACGCCCATTTATATGCCAGCAGCATTCTTTAGTCTTCAAACAAAACTCATATTTTTAGTTCTTATCTTATTTATGTACAAACAATTCTCCCTGAAAGATTCTCAATGGTTTGTAGAATTCTTCTAAAACTTATAGGGGTTTCTAGACATGCATACAGAAGGATGGATATAAATGGCTCTATCAACTTTGGAGAATAAAAGTCCCATCCAAGTAACCTACTATGTCATTTATGCAAAAGTTAAACAAAGCAGAGGTAACTTACAATCTTGTTTGATTGCCTCTCAGGTTGACATAGCATTTGATAGATGGCTTTGGGGGTTACCTCTGACTTTCAAATACATCATAAGAGGCTCAAGTAGGAAGTAACAGGTGATAATCCATCATGGTTGCTTTCAGTTTTCCCAGTTTTATTCAAGAGATGGAATCAAAAGGCAATTTTAAAACTTATAAAAGCCAAGTATAAGGAGACTGTGAAGTGACAAGTGTATTTCTCCATTAAATGTAATATTGCTAAGCCTTGTTTCATAGCAGATCGGTTTCTCCAAATTCTACCTACTCCTCTGCTTTTCTTGTTCTAGCTAATGCTTCTGTATCTAATCTACATGTCTAGCATAGAGCTAACTGTAATAAGCAAACTAATGTACAGGTTGTCCTCGACTTAGGACCACAATTGTACTCAAAATTTATGCTGTTAATGAGAGATTAAGTGAGTTCTGCCCCATTTTACAACCTTTCTTGTCACAGTTGTTAAGTGACTAACTTCAGTTACGTTATTAACATGGTTGTTAGGTGAATCTGGCTTCCCCATTGACTTTGCTTGTCAGACGTTTACAAACGGTGATAACATGACCCTAGGACACTACAATTGGCATATATGAGTCAGTTGCCAAGCAACCAAATTTTGACCTCATGACCCTAGAGATGTTGCAATGGTTATAAGTGTAAGTCATTTTTTTTTCAGTTCCATCGTAACTTCAGTACTAAATGAACTGTTGGAAGTTGAGGACTACTTGTATTTATATATAGTTTGCTTAATTATTCTACCTTTTAAAAAAAAAAATATGAATTATGACTACTGGTTTCAGGCCCCACTCTAAATCGTTATCTATTAAGAAATTATCTAGATGTAGTTAATTTATCTAACTTTAGTATGTATTTTTCCACTGTCTCCAAAATCTAGATTTTAAATTCTCCCCACCCCCCACCCCTTAAATTGCAATAAATCGCTGTAAAAACCTGTTTCCTAAGAGTGCAGGAATTCCTGATAAGTTGACATGTCTGGTCTAAGCACAGACCGAGCCAAAATTGGGCCAGAGAAGGTGACAGGGGGCATGGCCACAAAGTTGACAGCTCAGTCTCTAAGCAAAACAGACGAGACAACCCATTCTTGCACTCTCCCGGGAACACTCAGGAGAAAATAATGGTTATACAATGTTCTGAAAAGAACACTGCTTCCCATTTACAATTTTTAAAAGACCAATTGATAAGCCACAAGGCTATTGGAAGAATGCTTTGTGGACAGATGAGTCCAAAATAGAACTTAGAGGTTTTGAATGAAAAGTGTTTGGCAAAGGCAAACATTGCATTCCAATATAAAAAACCTTTTCCCATCTGTGAAACATGTTGGGAGTTGAATGGCCTGGCAGATTTGCTAAATTAAATAAAAAAGTGATCCGACTTCCTCCTCTTACCCTCCTCTCCAATAATATCCTGAATATACAGCAGCAGATGGCTTCTTAGACCATTTTTTTCAAGCTCCCTAATAACCATCCCAATTACAGTCCACTCAGTACTGTAGATTCCATTCTATGTTAATTAAAATTTGCTACAAATATTTACAAAGACCAAACATAATATAAACATGCACACAGCATTTAACTTTCAAATATAAATGATTACTTGGTTCTTTTCCAAACAAGGTAATGAGGGAAAACATTACAACCTTTAAAAATATAGTCTGATGCTCTGAAGGAAAAGGGTGAAAAATGAGGTTGCAAATTAAGGAAAACAGCTAAAATCTGGTATTATTCCTGATTGCTTGTTACCAGATTAACTAGATTTGTCCATTGAGTTAAAAAAGTTGCAATGACACCTGAAGAGTTTTTTTTATTATAAATAGCAAGGGTTAATTGCCAGAAAACAATATGCTCAGGCTGCATGCAGCTTCTACTCTCTTTCATGATAGAGGTTGCAAAATTTTAACTTCTATAAACTATTTTTTCATACACAAAAAATATTCAATAAACAACTAATATACTCTAGGCCGAGCCTAATCTGTTTGAACTGTTTTCTGCTATTAGAAATTACTAATGCCATTTCTATTAAGTCAACTTTAATTCAAAACAGACATAAGCATTACCTTTTTTTGACTGAGATCCCTTTCAAAAATAACTTGCCATTTGGAATTATAGTATTCTTCAGGATAACAAAATACTGCATTTTTCAGAATATGCACCTTCCCCCTCCTAAAAGAGCATGAAAATGTTGGTGCATCTTATACACAGAATACAGCCATTTTTGGCCTCCTCAAGCCCAGTCCACGTATCCCATTTTTGCAAAAAATGTGAAAAAATGTTCCATTTTTCACAAAAACAGAGGCTTTTTTGCCTTACCTCAGTCCCCAGCAGCACTCTGCAGGCTACAGCAGGGCTAGGGCAAGGCAAAAGTGCCCCCGTTTTTGTGAAAAACAGGCCATTTTTCACAAAAACTGGGACCTTTTTGGCTTGTCCCAGCCCTGCTGAAGCCTGCAGAGTGCTGCTGGGGGCTGAGGGAAGGCAAAAACTTTTTTTCTTACTTACTTCTTCAAAATCTTTGTGTGTCTTATACACCTGTGCGTCTTATAGTCCAAAAATACGGTATGTGGATTGTATACTTTTAAAATAAGTAACTGAATCTTGGTCTTGGCCCTTTTTTTACAGTAGAAATGATCAAAAATACATACTTAATTCTCTAGCAGTATGCTAGAGCAAAAAGCACAGAGCCAATGTATAAATCAGGATCAGTAAATTACTTAGTCCCAACTCCTGCTGAAAGAATCTAGAACTAAAGCATACTGATGTTAGATACAATTTAGCTTCCCTCTGAAGACTGTGAAAGAAGAAACACTCCTTTTCTAACACTTGATAAACTAGGAAAGTGATCTTAAAATAGTGTTACTATACTTCTTCATGATGCCAGTTGATAGAATTGCTGAGGCCTCACTTGTGGATGCTTGGTCATAATCTCATCTGATTTATTTCACATTGGATCTATGCCAACATGCTGTGTTGCCTGCAGTAAGGGAGATGGGCTGCAATTTTAAAAATGCTGTGACTAGATTTCTAGGACATTTGGTAGAACTGCATTGTTCTCCATAGTTCACCACAGCCTAATGACACTGCCACTTGTGATCTGCGACTACACATTATTTGGTCTAAATCCCACTTATACTATAGGTAATCTGGTCATCCCACTGTCTGCTAACTGAAGATACACTATGGTTCCTCATGCTGAGATTTGGCAAAAGCCAGAGGAAATCTTGGAAAAACTAGGGAGCTTAATACAAAATTTCCAACAACAGGTGGGAAAGATATACCGATATGTCTGAATTCAGAATGTAGACAAAGAGAGTAAGAAAGGCAGAACAAAACGTATTTTATAGAAAATTATAGCAATCATGGGGACACTCCAAACTTGTTTCAATTTAATAAGGAACAATGTAAGGATTTGATCACATTAAATTGTTAATGTGATCATGTACATATAATAGCAATCAGTATACATGTGTGTGTATAACTTGTCCAACTTGTTATGACGGATAAACGATGATGGAGAGGCTGAGGTGGCGGCTCGACAGACCTCTTCTATCGAGGCCTGCGTTGCCCATGCCGCGGTCGTGGCTGCACTCCTGGTGGAGTGGGCTGTAATGTGTCTTGGTAGTGGCAAGGTCCACGATTCAAAAGCTGTCACAATGCAGGCCCTGATCCGGCAACCCAGAGCGGATGGGGTTCCCTTGTTGCCCATTGTGGCTGGCTGAAAGGAAACGAACAAGGCTCCTGTGTGTCTCAGCGAAGAGGTTCTCCTAATGTAGATGTGGGTCTGCCAGGTCTCCTGCCTTGGTTGACTAGTTCCCATATTGGCCACCTAGCCTTGAAAAGAACGTATCTGAATAAGGAGGGCCGAAAGAGGCCCATGAAGGCAGGTTGGTCAGGGGTCAGCCCCTCGTCCTCAGACAGGTCCGAGTCCCTGCAAGCCTCTTCCTCCCCGATAGGGAAGCCTGACTGGGGGATACTGAGGGAAGGTGATCCACGTGAGGGCAAGAGCCCCTGGGGGTCCTCGGTCTCCCGAAGACTTGAGCCTATCTGATACCTGAGAAGAGGCTCTGTGTTGCAGGCCTGCAGCAATCCCATCTGATGGCCTCAGTGATAATGGCCCCCATGTTGGGCGGATGTACAGTCTCTGAAGGCAGAGGCCTGCTGCCATCGGAGTGAAGACGGCCTCTGGAATGGGGCTGTTATGCCTGGATATTTGTTGTCTGGTGGGTGGAGTGCCAAAGAAATCTGCACCTTCCTCAGGGTGGGATAAAGAAAGTTCCTCCTCACTGCCGGGTGACATCTTGACCTGCTAGGAGCTGTCAAAAATGAGGGGCAGCTCTGTGAAGGGCTGGGGGCTGACCTGCTCCATGGAACACTTCTGGCTGCTTCCCTCTGGGCTTTGGCAAATTCCTGGTCTCGGGCCCTCTGGCTCTGGCTTTCCGCCCTTTCCATGGCCTTAGAGGCCTTCTTAGAGTGGCCTCTGGACGGTGACTGAGGGGCTGCTTGCTTCCTTGCAGGCCTGAATCCAGAGGTCCTGAAATGGCTGCCGATGCTGAACTGTGCCTCAAAATGGTGCCCGTTGTATTTGTGCCTCTTCAAAATGGTGCCTGTTACCCTCGGTGAAGCAAAATGGCATCTGTTGCTGTTGGAGGCCTGAGGCTGAGGCCTCATCGGGACCGCTACACAGCGTTTCCTGTGGTCCTAGGGTCAGTGTTCTGAATTGCCACTGAATGAGGCTGAAGCCCTGGTCGCTGGATTGAAAGGCTGCTCTAACCTGATCTTTAAAGGAAGCAAGCCTCAAGTTGTTGAAGATAGAAGTTGTTATTGTTGTAGAAATGTAAGTGAGGAGAGAAAAACACATCTAGTCCTAAGATAGACTAAGTCTAAAAGCTAGGAGGAGCTACCAGAGGAGGAGTGTCATCACAGATTGCAGACTCAGTCCGACTGGATGACGGACAGAGTTAACTCAGTCCTGGATGCTGTCTCCATCAACTATAGAGAAACCATGAGTTCTCATTCTGCCTTAGGCATGACACCAACCTCATGCCAGTCACACTCACCAATCTTAGGAAGCGGGCAATGTCAAACTACTTTGGAAATCTTGACAAGAAAATTACAGGACTTGTCTAGGCAGTCACCAGGAGTCATCCCTGACTTGAAAGCAAACAGACAGACAGACAGACAGACAGACACACACACACACACACACACACACACAAAAATAGCACATAATCCCATCATATACAACAAGAATGAAACAGATATCCCTGTGCAGGTTATTGTCCAATCAAAGATTACCTACTTATTGTAAGCATGCCATCCAAGAATATCTTCTCTCCTAATTTCATTATACTCTAGTTTCAGTTCATTTGTTCATTACTACTTCCTCAGCAAAAAGTCCCATGATAACTTAAAACTAAAAGAAATTCTAATGCTACCTGTCAAATTTAGGATAAATAGAAGCACCAAATAAAATGAAAATATACCTTAATGTATAATTAAGAACATTAATGCATAATTAAGGAAAACACTAAGATTTCAACACACTGATTGCAAAGTTGCTAGATGCTCAAGCAAAATATTATCTGAGTATGAAAATCCTGGGAACTTGTCCTTTTAATATTATTTGAAAAACGTACATAATTATTCAAGGGCATACGTTTTTTTGATTGCACATTTAATATATTCTTGTATGTGGCAGAAAAAGTAGAATAGAAATACCGCAGTAAAAGGGATAAAAGAGTAACAGGTCTGGAGAGTGTGAAGGAAAATAGGTAAATTTCAGCATTAATTTTCTGTAATACAGGTAATTCTCGACTTACAACTGCAACTGAGCCCAAAATTTCTGTTAAGTGCGACAATTGTTAAGTGAATTTTATCCCATTTTATGATTGTTCTTGACAGTTGTTAAGTGAATCACTGCAATTATTAAATTAGTAGAAAAATTGTTAAATGAATCTGGCTTCCCCACCGACTTTGCCTTTGATTTTAAAAGGTTATCACATGACACTGGGACATGGCAACTGCCATAAATATGAGTCAGTTACCAAGCATCTGACTTATGATCACGTGAGCATGGGAATGCTGCAATGTTCTTGAGTGTGAAAAACAGTCATAAGTCAGTTTTCAGTGCCATTGTAACTTCAAATGGTCACTAAATGAACTGTTGTAAGTCAAGGACTACCTGACTATTGTAGCTAAATAACAATTGTAGGTCAGGCTGTGACAAAGGAAGAATAAGATAATATAATTTCAAAGAGATTGTTGAAGAAACTTCCATTTGTTATCCTGCCTTAAAACACACCAGAATGAAAGATTTTTTCCAATTTATTCATTTATACACATATACACACACATGCACATCACATGAGTTTAGTTGAGGCATTTATTGCTGGTTTTGTTTTGTTTTTAAAGTTTACTGTGTCATTATTCAAATGGCATCATGAATATTCTTTCTGCCATATATTTTAATCTATTCTTCAGGATGGATATATTTTGATATTCAAATAACAATGATCCTTTAAAATGCATCACTTACCAGTAACTACTATGCTGCTCATATTAGAGTTCGGGCTATTGAGTACACTGCCTGAAAGAAGTTCGTCAGATCCTCTCTAAGAAAGAAAGAAACAATAAGCAGTTTGCCATCTAAACATACAAAATTGGTATTAATAATGTCAAAATGACATTAAGTGAAAATCTAAAGCAAGGAAACTATTTAGAGAGTTATCAATTTTTTCACTAAACTTTCAGGTGTCCTTTTAAAAGATATTAACTTATTTACATCTATTTTTTATTCAGATAAATAATCTGGTCACGTGAGATTAAAACAAAATTTACTTATCCAAATCCCCATGAAAATAGCAGATAAGAGATCTAAATTAGAAACCTCCCATTTGAAAAATGAGAAGCAACTAAATTAACAATTTCCAAAGTAGTGAAGGCTCTCGAAGCTGTAGATATACAGTGTTTTTTAAGTTTGCAAACCCTTTTGAATTTTCAGTATTTCAATATTTTTCAATATTTCTGCATAAATATGTCCTAAAAGGTGATTTGTTCTTCACACTAGTGCTAAAATTAGACAGAGCGAATCAAAGTAAACAAATGAGTCAAAAACAAATGAGTCAAGAGCATACTTATTCACTGATTTATTGAGGAAAATGGTGAAAACGAATTTCTTCTGCTTTAACCATTTTTTGGTTGTATGCCATGTGTTTTCAAGTGTCTCGTTGAATTACCCAGTTACCCGACAGATACCTTGACACTTTCCTGTAGAACCTGCTGATACAATTCAGAATTCATAGTTCTACCAATGAGGGCAAGCTGTCCTGGTCCAAAGTCAGCAAAGGCGGCCCCCAAAGCATGATAATGTTACCAAGTTTCACAGATGGGATAAAGTTCTTCTGCTGTAATGCACTGCTTGCCTTTCGCCAAAAAGAAAACTTTTCATTCAAGCTCAAGAGTTCTAGTTTGGCTTCATCTGGACACAGAACATTCTTCCAATAGCTTTCAGTCTTATCCAAGTTGTCTTTCATAAACTATAGATGGGCAGCAATGTTTCATTTGGATACTGGTAGAGTTCAAACTCTTTTGGAGATTTTAATCTTTTGTTAGTTTTGTAACCTTTTCTAAACTGGTGAGCATTAATAACTGTTTTTTGTAGTCCACAGGCATTTCCTCTATTTGAGCCATGCCACACTTCCAAATACCTGTGGTGGTGCAATGTTAGAATGGTTGCAGAGTGGTTACAATGTTAGAGTGCAGTGTTGCAGACAAACTCTGCCCACAGCCAGGAGTTTGATCTTGACTGGCTCAAAGCTGACCCATCCTTCCATCCTTGAGAGGTTGGTAAAATAAGGACCCAGATGGTTGGGGCAATATGTTGGCATTTGTAAACTGCTCAGAGTGCTGTAAAGTACTAGGGAGAGGTACATTCATACTCATAATCAATTATTATCCCATTGATTGAAATACATGACTCTAATTTCTCCTTCAGAAAAAGTTTAAGTAATTATAGAGTTTCACATACTTTTGCACTATGCAAATATGTGGTTTTGGATCATTTTCCTCAATAAGTAAATGAACAAGTATAATATTTTTGATTCAATTTTTAATTGAGTTCTCTTTATCTAGTTTTATGGTTTGTATGGAGAACTGCTCACATTTTCAATCATATTAATGCAAAAATATTGAAAATTGAAAAGGGTACTGAAACTTTTAAGCACCACTGTATCTTCATCTTCTTTTGATTTTCATGGCAAAGAAAAATGGGGAAAGTTTTAAAAGCTACCATTTTGCAGAGATTTTGAAAGACTCAAGAACTGAGGTCAGATTTAGCCCATAGAGATTCCATATTTCCAATTTAAAGCTGCAAACATCAAGAAAAAAAGTCTAGTGGTCAAGGAACCAGACAGAAAATAGGAGCTGTGAATTCAACTCCTGCTTTAGCCATAAAAACCAGCCTGGGTTAACTATGGACCAGTCACTGCCCTCTTGACCCAACCCACCTCACAGGGCTTTTATTGTGGGGAAAATAGGAGGAAGAGGAGGGTGTGTTGGATATGTTCACCGCCTTAAGTTATTTCTAAAAAGAAGGCAGGATACAGAAAAATAAATAAGTCTCCAAAAGCAAATTAAGACCAAATGAAGCACTGGTTATACAAACTGATTAGGCACTTAAGACATCTTTCCCTTCCAGAAATGACTACAGCACTTTAGTGTTTTGATTTTGGAGCTAAAATAAAGAAGGAAGATATCACACTGGGATATAAAATCATACATTTGTATAAACAATATGAATGAAGAGGAGCTTTCTTCCTCCCTTCAAGAAACAACCCACTAAAACAAAATATAGGTGGAAACAGATAAAAGAAGTATTTCTTTACCAAATGCATCATTAAACTACAAAGGTTGATGCCATAAAACCTGGTGATAACTATCAACACTGGAGGATTTTTATTATTAATATTATTTAAATTTACATACTGCCTAATTCTCAGTAATTCTGGGAAATTTATGAACTGTTTGCAACATTGAAAATAAAACTTTAAAAACATCAAGAAACAAAAAGGGTGAAGAATAGGATTATTAATAATTAAATTAATAGTTGTATAATGCTTCCTAAATCATAGATAACTGTAAAGTCACATGGTTGTCATTTTCTTGTTCATGACTGTGAACTTCCAAAGAATCGGTTGACCAATATGTAACGCAAAATACTGAAATAAAAGAGCTTTTCCTTTACAGGTAGTCCTCAACCTATACCTACATACAGCCTTAGAGAAAGTGACTTACAACCCATCCTTCAATTATGATCATCACTTCGCTTCTATAGTCATCTGATTGCAATTTGGCTTAGCAACTGGCTCATGTTTGTGATGGTCGCAGTGTCTTTTGAGATCATGATTTGTGACCTACCCAGTCAACTTTTGACAAGCGAAGTCAATTAGGGAAGCTGGATTTGTGTGAGTCCCTTAACTGAAGTAAAAAGGATCCAGTCACATGGGACTTGCTTAAGAACCATGCTTAGTGATTGAAATTCCGGTCCAATCATGACCATAAATTGAAGACTACCTGTATTATTCTTAATTGATAGTTCTGGGATTATGTTAATATTCATTCCCACTTAATTGCCATATTCCACACTATTTGGATTTCCACCTACTTTATTGCATTGTTTTTAACATGTAACAGGCTGAACAACAGGCACAGCAACTTATGGGTTTCATTTGCACATCGTGCAATAAAGACATATCCAAAAGCATCCTTTCCCACAAGCTAGGGCTATTTAATTAAACAGGAGACACCAAGTTGTTGAAAAAGAGAATCATAGATTTTCCCTGACCTGATATGCCATTATTAGACAGTAGCAAAATTGTTTTATCTTGACTGAATTACTTTTGTTAAATATGCACACTCTTTTTCAGGGTAATTAATTGTGCAAAGCATAGAATAAGAATCAGAAGTAGTAATAGCCTGTCTTCGAACCCTGGTTTGTCAAAGGAGGGACAAAGCAGGACGCTAATTTTGTATGTAACATTTGCTTTTTCAAGCTTTACTAAATTCACAAGAAAACTAAAGAGTAATGATTCTGTCCATTGAGCTCAACTTCTGTATGAGCAACTGAATATTTGCACAATTATCTTCACTACAGCATGGAAATAGTTCAATTTTGCTTTCTTCTAGGAGGTTTTTTGACATCCCAATGAGGCCTTCAGCCCAATTCCCTAACGGTCTCCCATCCATATACTAAGTCCAACTGCTGAACTTCCACACCTGGATAGGATCAAAGATGTAACAGTTTCCATATGCAAGAGTCAACTTATTAGGCTCCACACATGAGCATATTTTGTCATATGAATGCAACAATTTGGTTTGAAAGATGATGTTTTTAATAAATACTGAAGGTTTGATGAAGATTTACCCAAAATTTAAGATAGGAATATTTGATAACCTTCACTTAGCTTTATAGAAAACTGTAAAATTGTTTTTGTTAGCCTCAATTCCATGAATATACTGAGTTGCCATTGTATTTTAAAAAGAAGGTTATATTGACAGTTACAACTGCTTCTTAAAATGCTTTTTAAGGACAGTGTAAAAAGTTTGTAGTATAACTTTCCAAGATTTTTGGAAACCATTTAAATAATTTTCTTGCAATATAGTTGAGTCACTGATTCTCCTTTAGTATACACTTCTACACTATAGACTTTCTCCTTGCCATTCTTTCCAATGCCACAAAAATATTAAAATTAAGCTGATTGTGTTTTCCAGTTTTCAACTAATTTCTTTAGAAAGTAAAGTTGAGATCAATATGAAAGTCAAATATTGATTTTAAAAGGTATCTGACTTCATCTATAGCAATGATTACATGGAATCTCTGAATATTTGTACAATACTTAACATTGAAGAATATGATATAAAGCTTATAATAAACTACCATGCATACACTAATTCCTATGCTGATAAATAAGGAAAACTTGGCATGCACTTGTAAAGTAGAACTGATCATTTATTATGGGAAAAGAGGGGCAAGAGATTGGTAACAATTCTAGGCTAAATGTGACAATAGCAAGCCTGCAACCAACAACAATCCAATCATCCCCTATTATCTGACTTTGTCACATCAGATATATAGTCAGCTCAAGGAGTTTGCCTCATTCCAAAAAGGGCCAAAAGAAGGATTAGAGATTATTTATTCTAGATGATTACATTTACCATACACTCATCATTCTTGGGGATGAGACCAGGCTGTCAAGAAAGTCAAAGTGGCATGTTTGATCAAGTGATTGAAACCATGTCTCAGTGCTTCAATACATCATATATACATAAAAAGGGCTGAGACTTTCACTGCCTTATTGCATCCACCATTTTGACACATTCCTTTTTACAAACACCAGTTTATTTATATCCTTAAAGAACTAATACCACAATTTTCTGAAAATTTCATAGATTACTCATTGGAGCACAGAAAACTCTTCCAATGGTTCTGCTTAGAGGAGTTCGATTAAACCAAATGATTTTCCTTGAAGAAAGGTACTACAGCCACCCATAATAGATACATGGGCCCAAAAGCCTTGTTTTTAGTTTGATTGCCCTCTTTAATAGTTTAGAATTATTCAATTACTTCACTTCTTTCTTAGTTTCAAAGGAACCAAAATGTTTTGCTTTTTTCTAGTATTATTACTTTGCATATGTTAAGTAATTCACAGTTAACAGTTACTGTTAATTACATAATTACTCTGTTGCTTATGGAATAAAGTGGATATCTTTCCTTACCAGTAATTGATTATCAGTGATGATGTTGACAAAATAAACTATCCACTCACAATTGTCTGAACATGACAAAATGGACAATTCTTTCATTTGTATTTAAAAGTGTCCAATAAGTTCTACAGTATTATTTAGAGATATGGATTTGTGGGGGGGTTGAGTTTGGTTGTTGTCTTGCAGACATTTCATTACCAAACAAGGCAACAGTAGAGTTTACAGTTCAAAACTTCTGAATATGTTATAATCCCCCAGAAAACCAAAATTTTCATTTCAAAAATCTAGTGCCTCATGTAAAACTTTAGTCTGCAACCAATATTAGCATAATGTGATGCTTTGTTTTTTCTCAGTGGCTCACAATGTAATATGGTTTATCCTTATAGGTAAATCACACCAGTATGATTTGTTTCAGAAAACAGCGAAGTATTTTGGCTATGTATTCTGTGCAAATCAAACTTTTATTTAAATTAGGGTTATGTTATATGTAGACTAGGATTACAATTTCTCTAAGATAACAACCAGAGTTGTTTCAGTGGAAAAAAAGTAAGCCTAAAGGAGAGGTCAGAAATAGATATACCTGTAATGTAACTGAAAAGGAAAGCAATGTGTTAAGACCACTTTTTTCATACAATACAGCAAGCCTAAATTTTACTTACTACAGCGTAAGCTCTAATTTTAGAGACACATTGTTTAAGGACAGTATTATTTAAAAAAATCAAAATTAGCCCAAATTTAAAAAAAAACCTCCCTTTTTACGACCCTGTAATTTCTTAAGTCAAGGTAAATAATATTACAAAAGTTATTCTCCGCACTCTAATTATACTATATTCTCCAAAAATGCCCCTACTTACACAAGTATGTGCATATATCATATAAAATCAAAATGTGGCTTACTTTTTTCTGATTTTGTATGCTATATGGATCCAATCTAACAATTTATGCCTCATTAGAAGGTATTCAGCAGTTACAAATTCTCTTTCTTTGGTATGTTGTTACATTATACTTCATTGATTTAGATATAAAAAGCCCCTTCCTAATATTAATATTGTAGTATTATTTAAAAAAATCTTTACAATTTTGCTTATACTGTATTTCAAACTCTGATTTAAGGAACAAGAGTCTTCAAAAATGGTGAATATGCTTTGGATATTGATCCTAACTTACTCAGAGTGAAATTTTGATCTACCAACAGTTTGCAGAAGATACAAAGTCCAAAGTTAAATTAACCAATCAAGACAAGGAAAAAGGAAAAGCAAACCAAAGTTAAGTCCATAAAATAATATGCCAAGCTGTTTAGTGAATAAAATTGTTTGGAGCATGTCTCCACACACTCTTAGACATAAATCATGATTTACAAAGCATAATGACTAGATTTACACTCCACATCAAAACCAAACATGACAAATCATGGTTTAATACAATGTGTGAACCAACAGATGTCTGAACTGTTAAGTATTAAAAGCACAGGGCAAGAAAAATTGTGCAGGCAAAGGAGTATACATATTTACAGCACCATTCCATTACTTGAGATATAAAAATTGCAAAGGCTATGTCTAGACAAGGCCTCTAAGAATAATAAAAATAGAAGGCCTTAAAAATGTTGTTAATATTGCTTAGAGATTCTTTCCCCCCCAGTACTATTGTAAAAACCCTGGATTAGAAGTGTGAAAATTCCTTATCAATTATCTCATTTCCTGCAAGCTTTTCAATGTTTTAATTCATTTCATAGTTGGCTGCAATTACATTTAGATTCTGATGCTTATGATAAATAATTTGGGGGGTTTCTACTAACTTCTAGGTTGCTTGAAGTTTCTAGAAAAAAAATGACAACCAGTCACCAAGATAATAAAAAACAAATTTAGAAATAAATATTTTTAGACCAATGCTTTCATTATTCAACATTGTAATTTAAATTGATTACATACCTTCACACCAACTGCAACATCAGTAACAATGCTGGAAAGAAAGAAAAATAGATTTTAGAATAGGAAATGTATTTTTCTCCACCAAGGCAAATATTTTTCATAAAATCAAGTATTCAATTTGCTATTTAACTTCCTGATTACTTAAAAATAGTGAAATTTGAATACATTTGCATTTATATTTTCATATGACATATTTATTACATTTATATGCCATCCATGCCACTGATTCAAACAGCACTATCATATTAAAGGTAAATTATTGTGTTGAACAAGAAACAAATTTCTTCTTCTCTGCTTTTTTCTTAGAACTTTCTAAAGAGCTTTTCAAAATCTGTTGTGGTGGCCCCCATCCTCCACAGCAGATTGGATTTATGGTTAGCTACATAGAGAGCTTCCATACAACTGAAACTGGTACAATGAGAAAACTTGAGGGGTTGCCTTTTCCCAAGAAAATCTGCCTGTCCCACATGCTCACATGGGGAGGTTCCTTCTTTTAAATATGAATAAATAGCGTTTTCTATAATTGCTCTTGTTCTCTGAACAATATTCCAGCTGATGTCTGACTGGGCCCCAACTTTGCTTGCATTTAAGACTTGGCTTTTCTTCCACACATTAGGGACCCGTTTAGTTATTCTGTTGTGGTGGTCAGTCACCATTTTTTCTGCATTTTATGTTTATCTATTTTAATGTTATGTGGGGTATTGATTTATGGTTATTTTGTTGTTGTTGTTGTATGCTGCTGTTGTCCCTATGAAAGACAGGTCCAGACAGGAAACCAGAACTCATAGTTTTGGTATTTCCTTTATTCTCAGGTTACAATAACAGAATATTGCAAGACTGAAAGCACTTTCCCAATCCTCTGCCTTTACTTTTCCACAGGAACAGGGAGGGTATCTTCTGAGATGTTTTTTCCATCCTAACAATTAAATGGTATATGGTTTTCTGCCTAAAGATGTTGGACTTGAAGACCTCCAAGGTCACTTCCAACTCTGTTATTCTATACTGCTTTGTACTGTTTTCATTGATCAAACCTTTATCTAGGCTGTGGCTCTTCCTTCTCATTCCCAATGTTCTTCCTCACAGCCCACTATATCTGCCCAGAATCATATTGAGTTGGGTGTCCTTATAAACTTAGTTGATTAAGAAGTGCAATTAAACAGACTGCTCTAAACCAAGTTTTTTTTAACACATTGTATTAAATGCTAACTTTAAGTGTTTTGATTCATGGCACAGTAAATAGCATCAGAACAAAGAATACCCTATATGACACAAACCCATATAAAACAGAATTATGATAAGAAAAGGGGTTGAAATTAATATATTTTAAACACTGTAATTATACTGTAAAACCTAACATCTTGAGTTCCCTTAAATTCTATTTAAATGAAATTAAATACAAACAACCAATTCCTTTAAAAATTGGGGGGGGGAAGGGGTTGTCATCATATACCTAAGGGAGATATATTTGACCCCAAGACTGGGTTTTGATAACAGTCTTATAGTATAGCTATCACAGAATCAGTTTTTGTATAAGATCTCATTTTATGAAAATCATCATAATCATGCTTAGATACTTCTCAAAATCCCATAGTGATTATATACAGGGTGGTTAAAAATTGATTTTTTTTAAAAAATCAGATGTTTTTATTTAAATTGGATTTTTTAAATTTAAATTGGATTTTTTTATTTAAATCAAATTTATTTTAACAAAATCTTTTTGGAATAAATATCTATCTAAAGATAATTTTCTATTTAAAGTATATTAATAATTTAATTTATTAGCATGAAATGGAGCTTAGTTATGTAGCACGAAGCTGTATATTCTGCAATATTGGGACTGTTGGTAAGTCAACAGAAGGTCAGAGGCTGTCGGACAGAATGACGGTTGCTCTTTAAAAATTGTGATTTAAATCGAGTTGATTTAATCAAGCCTTTTTATTAATGATTTAAATCATGATTTAAATCAAATCTATCCTATTATCAAGTTACACTGAATTATCTTAGAAAACACATCTGAATAATGAAATCATTGTTACCAAATGGATTATCAGCAGCATGTCAAGCAATAATCATAATATCATGTTATGAAGGTAACTTGCTAAATTTATTTACCAGCATGTACTAGAAATCTAACAAACCAAGACCATGATCAAGGAAATTAAGTTAACATTTATTATTTATTTATATAAATGTATTGGCTACCCAACTCTAGTGGATTTCTGGCAGTGTAGAATACTAGGAGAAAAAAACCTAGCTAAAAACATAAAATCAGACACACAGTCCAGAGTAAAATAATCTGAACAATAAAATCAACAAAACAAAACCAAGACTTTAAAAATATCATAAGAATCAAGCCTGGCCTGGGACCACACTTTCCAGAACCCTAGAAAAATGCTGTTGTCATGGCAGGTGGGGGGGGGGGATAGGTTGTTCTAGAAGGGCCTGGGATAGGTAGATGTTGTCTAATGGTGCGAAGGTTATCACTGCAGCATGCAAGCTGTCCCAAATAAAGCTGTTTTTTTTTTACAATTGATTGATGGTGTTCAAGTGATGCTATACATGTTTTGAGATCACCTATCGCTATTGCTACTACCTTTGCTTTCTTTTACAATATATTATTTTGAAAAAATTGAAATCAAAGCTGAATGGTAGGATTATCATTAAAGCAATTAATACCTAGGCAGTCCATTATTCTATATTGATTGGACCCAAATGGAACTTCATAACTTGGATTGGAAACCAAGAAAAAATGACAATGCACAAACCTTGCACCCCAAAAATGGCATTGATCAATTGTATTTGGCAAGAGTTGAGGAGTATAGAATTCCTACAAGTGAAGCAAACTGGAGGATGAAAAGTATAGCCTGAATGACTACATTAAGAAAAGCCAGAAAGCCTTGCTGAAGGAAGTCAGTCAAGGAAAATTATTGAAAACAACAAAGGTGAAGACTGAATGTAGAAAAGAAACAAGTGAAAACAGATTTGTTAATTGGAAGAACAAGGCAATGCATTGTCAATACTTGAAGAAAATAGATTCAAAACCCCATATGGAGTTGGTTAAAATCAAGACTGTTAAACAAAGAAACTGAAGGCTTTATTTTAGTGACTCAAGAACAAACTTTGTCAACTAACTGCATTATGGTGAAAATACAACAAGCAACAAAGAATGGCAAATGTCACTTCTGAAGTAAAACGTATGAAACAATTGACCTTTTGATCAGTGATTGCAACAGGAGCAAAATTTTACAAATTACAAGTAGTGTCATAACTGAATTGCCCGAGGTTTGGATTTAAATATAGTAAAAACTACTGGTACCATCGGACTTGAGAAGGTTTTGAAAAATGAGCAGGTCAAGTTATTATGGGACTTTAAGATCCAAACAGAGAGGAATCTGTTCATAATAGCCATAAGACCAGAGGGAATTCTAAGAATAAATGGCAGTAGAAATTCTGAACATGGAAAACCAAACAAAAAGGAAACAATCCAGTTTTGAAAAGATCTATAAGAAACCCCAATAGACTATAATAAAAAGCTGGATGGATAAAAGAATATGAAGATGAATTTAGTAAAACCAAAAAAACTAATAATTACAGCAGAAATGATTAAAAATTAAGAACTGGGCATCTCTTGGAAATTATCAATTGCATGGCTTTTGGCTCAAATATCTGATTAACTTACATTCAATTATAGCTAAATATGTTAATAAAATATTGCACAAAGGAGACATCAGCAACTAGTTATTCTGGTAAAATGTACCTGATTCAAAAATACCCAGCAAAAGGGACACCACTAGTAAACTATAGGACAATAACATGTTTTCCTACAATGTTGAATCACTGGCCTAGTAGCGGACAATATCCAAGGTTATTTAGAAGAAAATAACACTCTTCCAATAAAACAAAAAGAAATAAAAGGAAATACCAAAAAAAATCTTATAAGGTACTTAGAAAACCTGCACATTAATAAAAATTTCCATCTGTCAATTACAAAAGGCCACACTGCTTGGATCAGCACATATACCATGCCAAAAAATTAGGACATACTTAGAACTTGACATGTATGAAGACCAACACCAGCTAAAGAACTGGCAGGTGTGATTTCACATTATTGTGTATAGTTAATAATAATAATAAGGGTACCTCATTATTTTCCCCTTGACCAATTTTAAATCACTGATAGTTCTCAACCATTAATTCCCTAAGGCCCACCTTCAAATACTCCCGCATCCTCCTGTTTAAAGGGATATAGAGCTAAATTTAAATACTGTAGAATTATAAGGGTGATTTTTTCTTAAAAAAATACATCTTTCTTGATGTCTATGGCTGGGGCTGCTTGACCTCCAATAAAAAAAATATATTTTCCCCTTGACCAACCAATTTTAAATCACTTGACAGTTCTCAACCACGAATTCCCTAAGGCCCACCTTCAAATACCCCGGGCATCCTCCTGTTTAAAGGGGTATAGAGCTAAATCTAAATACTGTAGAATTATAAGGGTGGTTTTATTTTTTATTTTTTTTTTAAAAAAAAACCATCTTTCTTGATGTCTATGGCTGGGGCTGCTTGGCCTCCAATAAAAAAAAAATATTTTCCCCTTGACCAACCAATTTTAAATCACTTGACAGTTCTCAACCACGAATTCCCTAAGGCCCACCTTCAAATACTCCCGCATCCTCCTGTTTAATGGGGTATAGAGCTAAATTTAAATACTGTAGAATTATAAGGGTGATTTTTTTTAAAAAAAAATACATCTTTCTTGATGTCTATGGCTGGGGCTGCTTGGCCTCCAATAAAAAAAAATATATATTTTCCCCTTGACCAACCAATTTTAAATCACTTGACAGTTCTCAACCACGAATTCCCTAAGGCCCACCTTCAAATACCCCGGGCATCCTCCTGTTTAAAGGGGTATAGAGCTAAATCTAAATACTGTAGAATTATAAGGGTGGTTTTATTTTTTATTTTTTTTAAAAAAAAAAACCATCTTTCTTGATGTCTATGGCTGGGGCTGCTTGGCCTCCAATAAAAAAAAAATATTTTCCCCTTGACCAACCAATTTTAAATCACTTGACAGTTCTCAACCACGAATTCCCTAAGGCCCACCTTCAAATACTCCCGCATCCTCCTGTTTAATGGGGTATAGAGCTAAATTTAAATACTGTAGAATTATAAGGGTGATTTTTTTTTAAAAAAAATACATCTTTCTTGATGTCTATGGCTGGGGCTGCTTGGCCTCCAATAAAAAAAAAATATATATTTTCCCCTTGACCAACCAATTTTAAATCACTTGACAGTTCTCAACCACGAATTCCCTAAGGCCCACCTTCAAATACTCCCGCATCCTCCTGTTTAATGGGGTATAGAGCTAAATTTAAATACTGTAGAATTATAAGGGTGATTTTTTCTTAAAAAAATACATCTTTCTTGATGTCTATGGCTGGGGCTGCTTGGCCTCCAATAAAAAAAAATATATATTTTCCCCTTGACCAACCAATTTTAAATCACTTGACAGTTCTCAACCAGGAATTCCCTAAGGCCCACCTTCAAATACCCCCGGGCATCCTCCTGTTTAAAGGGGTATAGAGCTAAATTTAAATACTGTAGAATTATAAGGGTGATTTTATTTATTTATTTATTTTTAAAAAAAACCATCTTTCTTGATGTCTATGGCTGGGGCTGCTTGGCCTCCAATAAAAAAAAAAAAAATAGGGCCTCGTCGTGAGTCTTAACATGTCTACAGACTTATCCACCCAAATATCAATGAGAGAGCCCTGGTGTGTGTGTTGGTGTGTGTTGGTGTTTTGTGAGTGTGTGTGTGTGTGTGTGTGTGTGTTGTCGTCTCCATATGGCAGACCACCCCACAGCCGTTTCCTCCCTTTCTCGGCTTTTTTTGACAGGCGGCCTTCCACGACTACAAAGGCATCTTTTTTCTCTGTGTGTGGGGATTGGGGGGGGGGGGGGGAGAGAGAAGAAGAAGAAGGCCGCGGAGCAGCTCCAAAAGGGGGAAACAAAAGAGCAAAGGCGTCTGCCTCCTGCTGGATCTCCGGTCCCCCTTCGTCTGAGGGGAGAGGAAAGGGGGGGGGGGGGGTTGGCTACTATAAAAAAGGGGGGGGGACTTGTGGGGCGCGAGCTTCCTCCCCCCCACAAGCCCGAAGGTAAAAGAGGGCCGCTCTGAGAGGGAGTTGGGGGGGGGGGAAAGAATCCACTCTTTTCGGCATTGAAGGCCTTGTTCTGGTTCAACAACCCCCCCCCCCCCAAAAAAAAAAAAACCCTCTCCTCCGGCTTGGATAACCCGGCATCTCAAAAGAGACCCAGCCATAGGAGGAGGAGGATGCCTCATGTCAGCGCCTCAGTCGCTGCTGCGGGCCCAGTCCCTGAGAGGAACCAGAGGCGGGAGGGGGAGGGGAAGGAAGCCGCCTTCCCGTCCACCTTCCCGGCCTCCTCTTCTTCTCCCCCACCCCTCAAAAAAAAAACACACCCCCTTTTTTTTAATCCTCATCCCGAAACCTCCTGGCTCGCACACCGCGAACCAACCGGCCGAGGATGAAGGGAAAAGCCTAGCACAACAAGGGATGCGCGGCCAGTTCTCCCGTCAGCTACGAGAAAGGCGGGAGAAGTGGCGGCGGCGGCGGCTGAGGCGGCGGCGGCACCACTCCCTCCTCCCTGCCTTATTCCCCGGCCGCCGTCCCTCATTCACTCCCTCACTCACCCGTCCATCGCCGAACAGGACAAAGCGCTGGCGACCAGGGCAGGGAGCCGCGCAGCTAACGAGTGAAAAAGAGAGGGAGCGAGAAAATGGCGGCCGGGCCCCAACGGAAAACACCGAAGGTTGCCGAGCTCTATTAGGTTCTGCTCCCCATCAAATCGGCGAGCTCGTTTGTTCTCAGTGAGCATGCGCGGAGGTGGCTCGGGCATGCTCAGTCAACAAGACTGAGGGTGTTTTTTTTTCCTTTTGCCCTCAAAAGATTAGGAAGGTGTAAAAGACAAGGGAAATGGGATGTGCATACACGGGAATGGGGGGAAGACAGCGCTTCGGTTATTATAATATTGATTGAGGCAAATGGGTTTATTTACTCCTTCCGATTTATATTTATTTATATAGAAAATGCCTTTCAGAGTAGCTCATTTTGATCTGAGAAACCCCTTCATACCTATACCAGGCCCTGCTTTTCTTTGGTGCAGTAAATATTGAGTAAATCTCTATAGGATTTTGCACTTTTTGTTAAGAGTCCCACCACATCTTCAGTCAAAAGAGACAGTTTCTTATTTATGATTAGCATATTTGTGACCCTAACCGGTAAAGGTGTTTGCAGTATTACTAAGACTCTATACTAATGTAGGAAATTATCACCCAGCCCTCTCCCAGAAAAATGAAATATCCTAGGAAATATTGAAAAGGCAGAATATTTTTCTGGATGTGAAAAGAAAGAAACGTGTTTTAAAAGACAGAATAGCTGCCTGTAGCTTCCTGCCCATCCCCACTTTGTCAATGGGCCATTAAGAAGGTCAAGCTAGTCCACTTTACATAATAAAGGCTTCTCCACTTCAGCTACAGGAAAGCATGATATAATATTGGCCCCAACTCACCACATGGATCTGAGAACTCAACCAAACCTGGATTCAAAACGCAGCCTAGAGAGTTGCCCCTGCATGGCCCCATGGGAGTCTGATAACTCAGAATACAAGCTCAAGATCAAAGGCCAGAGAGCATAAAATCAGGGACTCAGCATCTCAGCCCTTCGCTTCTCCACCAACATTGAAGCACGTGATCACCTTTTCTGTACAGGACTCAAGCCATGTGGTCCTGTCCACCATTAAAACCATCTTTCCAAGCAATCTCCATGTCTCCAGTGTTTTTTTCCCCACTTGAAGCCGAACCCAGAAGGACATTTCTTCCAACACTAAGTAAAAGTTTGTGAAAATGCAGGGAACACTGAATCAAAAGTCCTTGAATTTGCCATTTAAAAACATAGGAGTTACTTTAAGGCAAGAGATAATCATTGTGGTTGCATTTGTATATCCCTTCCCATCCAATTTTTAGAGGCATTTCAAACACAATTATATATCAATTACTCCAAAATTGAATGTTTAGTATTATAAATATGCTCCAAACCCAACTTCTAAAGCAAATTTGATTATCTGAGTGGTAAAGAGGCTTAACTCAACACAGTTAAGTCCTGTGTTTACGTGTTTACTGTGTTTACGTTGTTTCTCCTCACAAGGGCTTTATTTTGGGGTTGATTATGCAACATTATAATAGGCATGTGTGGACATGCAATAACGTGATACCTATTTACCATTATTCTGTAATGCTTACATGTTGCTACAGATAGTCCTTGATTTGCCACCACAATTGAACCCAACATTTCCATTGCTGATCAAGACAGTTGTGAGTTTTGCCCAATAACTTGCCACAGTTAAGTGAATCTCTAGATGTTAAGTTAGTAACACGGTTCTTAATTAAGTGAATCTGGCTTCCTTATTGATTTTGCTTGTCGGAAGATCACATAACCCTGGTTATGACTACATACCAGTGTTGGAAGAAATGTCCTTCTGGGTTCGGCTCCAAGTGGGGAAGAAGACACTGGAGACATGGAGGCTGCTTGGAAAGATGGTTTATTGGTGGACAGGACCACAGGGCTTGAGCCCTGAACAGAAAAGGTGATCACATGCTTCAATGTTGGTGGAGAAGAAGAGAAGGGCTGAGGGAGGGGCTTGCTAGACTTTTTATAACCTGTTCAGTCCCACCTCTCTGTTTCCTGTTCCTGTGTAAGAAATGTATTCTGATTGGTTGTCAGACTCCCATGGGGCCACGCAGGGGCAACTCTCTAGGCTGCGTTTTGAATCCAGGTTTGGTTGAGTTCTCAGATGCCATGTGGTCAGTTGAGTAAAGGGCCAATATTATCATGCTTTAGTCCCACCCCCCCTGGGGCTGCAGTGGAGAAGTCTTTATTATGTAAAAGGGACTAGTTTGGCTTTCTTAAAGGCCCATTAACAGTGGGGATGGACAGGAAGCTACAGGCAGCTATTCTGTCTTTTAAAACACGTTTCTTTCTTTTCACATCCAGACAAATATTCTGCCTTTTCAATATTTCCTAGGATATTTCATTTTTCTGGGAGAGGGCTGGGTGATAACTTCCTACAATACAATAGTGGCTGTTTGGAAAGATGGTTTTAATGGTGGAGGACCACATGGCTTGAGGTCCTGGGGAAAAGGGGGGATCATATGCCTTGAAGATCTTGAAGGGAAAACAAAGGAAAGATGCTTTACCCTCTCTTGGGCCCTGCCTTGGAACTTCCTGTTCCTGTTAAGAAATGTATTCTGATTGGTGGTCTGACTCCCAGGGGACAGGGATCTTAGCTAACTGTAGGCTATCCGTCTCTCATCCTTGCTGGATGATGTAATCATCAGGTGCCATGGGGTGAGATGGGTAATTCCTACTATGGCTCTGCCTGAAGGAGGTAGATCTTATGTAGAATAGATAATGGGCCATTAAGGGTCCGGCCTTAATGGCCCATTGACAAAGGTGTGTGGGGGAGGGGGGATGAGTTTCTGCCTCACTTTTAGGGGAACTATTCTGCCCTTCAGGGACATGCAGACAGGGGAGGCAGAGCCTCACCACTGTCATCATGAAAAGAAAAAATATGTAAAAGGAAAAAGGCGAAAGCTGAGGTCAGGCTGAGCTAGTTGCTGCCAGAGTCACCATGGATGACTCTACTTAGTGCTTACCTGTTTTAAAAAGCCTCTAAAAAAGTGCCCTCTACAGGAGGCGGCAGGAGAACGACGTGCCTCATCTAGTCTGACTTTTTATGATCACTGGAGCAGAGTTAAGCAAGGGTTAAAAGCCGAAAAATTCCTGACGTAGATGAGGCACGTTGTTCTCCTGCCTCCTCCTGTAGAGGGTGCATTTTGTGTTTGTGTTTGTGTGTGTGTGTTTGAGAGGGGGGAGGGAAGGAGAGAGGGAGGAAGGAGGGGAAGGGATAAGAAAAAGAAAGAAGGAAACTTATTTAGCAAAGGAGAAAAACAAATGCTGTCACTTTAAATCGGAACTGAGAATGCCTGGCTGTGGAATTCTGGGAGTTGAAGTCCACAAGTCTAAAAAAATTGCTGCCTCACCAGCCATAAACCTCACCGCACGTCATTGCTGCCCTTTCAATATTTCCTAAAATGTCTCATTTGTCTAGGAGAGGGGTGGGTGCTAACTTCCTATACCAGTTGCTAAAGCATCAGATTTTTGGTCAAATGACTAAAGTGGGTTCACTGACTAAACCGTGCCCGACAAAACCGCGCCGACAAAACCCCGGGGACAAAAGCGCGAGTTCAAAATAGCGCCGAAGAATGAACACAGAAGTGCGCCGACAACAGCGCGCCAAGAGAAGTGCGTTCGAAACCTAACCCTAAAGGTAACCCTAAACGTAACCCTAACCCTAAACCTAACCTGAACCTAACCCTAAACCAAACCCTTACCCTAAATCTAACCGTAAACCTAACCCTGAACCTAACCCTAAACCTAACCCTTACCCTAATCCTAAACCTAACCCTGAACCTAATCCTAACCCTAAACCTAAACCTAAACCTAAACCTAAACCTAAACCTAAACCTAAACCTAACCCTTACCCTAACCCTTAACTTAACTGGTTCACCGACCCTTATCTTAACCGTAATGCCGCTTCTGTTGGCGCTCTTTTGTCGGCACACCTTTGTGGGCGCGCTATCGACATCACGATTTTATCGCCGCGGTTTTGTCGGCACGCTGTTGTCAGGCGCGCTTTTGTCGGGTCACGCTAAAATGATGCTGCAATGGCTGTGTGGTGAAGAAAGTTAGCACCCGCCCCTCCTAGAAAAATGAAATAATTTAGGAAATATTAAAAAGGCAGAATATTTCCCCTAAAAAAGAAATAGAAATATTAAGGGAAACAGAAACTCAGCTCCCTGCTTCCAGCAGATATTTGGTGCCCATTTAGAAGGACGGGGCCAGCCTATCTACCAAACAAAAGACCTCAGCTCCAGGATAATGGGATTAAGACATGACCCTCCAGGACATAATAGGGTTATCTATCAGCAGAACTCATCACATGGCACAACCAAGCCAAGGTTCAAACAACCTTAATTCAGACAAACATGACTCCACATAGGAGTCTGACTAATACATTCCCTTGCTACAGGAACAGGAAGTTCAAGTTCAAAGCCCAAGAGAGGGTATAAATAACACTTCATTCTCCACTCGATGTGGTCAGCTACCCAGAATAACACGTGCTTTGTGGTTCTGCTTCACCATTAAACCATCCTTCCAAGCAGCCTCCATGTTTCCAGTGTCTTTCTCCCCACTTGGAGCTGAACCCAGGTGGACATTTCTTCCAACAGTGGAGGGGAAACAGTCATAAGTCACTCTTTTTCAGGACAGTTGTAACTTTGGTCATTAAATGAATGGTTGCAACAGGGGTGGGTTTCTCGCCCCGTTCCAACCGGTTCGATTGGACAGGGCCGGCGGTGTCCTCGTGCACGCGCGCAGCGCATGCATGCATACTAGCGTCTGTGCGATGCTCCAGCTGTTCCTGGAGGATCGCGCAGGCACTGTATGCGTCCTGCGCATGCGTGGAAGCGCAGAACTCGTCAAAACCGGGTAAGGAACGCGGGCGGGTGGGTGGGCCCTTCGCCGTTCCCGGAAGTTACTTACTTCCGGGTTCGCCGACCAACCGATTCGTGGGGACCGCGCGAACCGGTTGAAACCCACCCCTGGGTTGCAAGTCAAGTACTACCTGTATTTGTATTTTGACTTGGATGCTTCAAGGAACCAATTTTTATTGGCTCTTTTTTTATTGTGTTGGAAGAAATGTCCATCTGCAAACATATCTAATACTCTTCCCTCCTATTTTCCTCCCAACAACCCTGTGAAGTGTGTTGGGTTGAGTGATTGTTCCAAGGTCACCCAGCTGGCTTTCATGCCTAAGGGAAAACTAGAACTCAAGAGATTTCTCCTTTCTAACCTGGCTCCTTAATCACTAGACCAGCATCCTTAACAAATACATAATTACTACGCTGTCTAATTAGTACATTTTTAATTCTTTGACCCTTATTTTATCATTTGTATGCTTCTGAAAAACCAAAGGTCTGCAATTATTGAGGCAACTTTCTCTATTCTTTTACACGTTCATTTGATTTGGGATGAATGTTTCCAAAAATAGGCCAATTTCTTTCAGCTGTTATGTTTTAAAAAGAAACTACCAGAAAATATTTCATCCGTTTTTTTTTACAGTTGTTCAGAAAAAGGATTTTGCTGCTATTTTTTTTTTACCCCTATAGGCCTTCATATTTCTAGGCAGGAGTAAGGTTTCCCTGAGCCAAATGGCATTTCTGAGCAAAGATGACTTGAAAAAGGTTTTTAGAATAGAAAAAAAAAAGGAATTACCATGTAGAAATAATTATTACTCCTTCCCTCTCTTTCTATATTCAGATGTTCTGATTGCTATTCAGTTCTGACTCTCTGGCCTCCTGCAGCTTTTAGAATTAACACTGTCCCAGGAACGGCTGCCAAAAAAGACAGCTTGGGTTTTCTTTATCCAGCAGATGTTGATGTCCCTTGCAATTTTTTTTCCTGGTCCTGATAGCAGATGCAAAAGGCATTGGGAAAGAATAGGTATTAGATTGAAATGCTGCCAAAAAAAACTGCACGGATATGTCCATGTGACTGTTAGGAGTCAACTCTACTGAAGGAAGTTTTTATCTTTTAAATAGGGAATGAAAAATTAATTCAGAACTAGTGGGTTTTTTTAGGGTAACTAAAAAAAAAAAAGAGCTGGATTCCCACCTCGGCAAAGCTACAGTTTGTTATATTTTGTAGATTCACCAAGGGACGGCTTCTCACCACACACAGTTAAAATAGGAATAAACCAGAACTGACTTTATTTGCCCAGCCTATTAAGCCACAAGGCACAATTGTTGAGTACATACACCACACCAAAAATAAACCGCATTATGGCTTTAGCGAGAAGTGTGAATCCAGCTAATAGCTGTTGAAATTGCTTCATGTTTGACAACTAAAGCTCTGCCTGATTCCTTACTTTGAAATACAATCCTGTCAATTCCTCTGCCCGTGTGGGCATGGCGGATACTTTTACTCACTGAAATGATTCATTGGTGATCACGGGAAGAAATACTGACCCAGTGAAAAAAAGCCAGACTGGAGGGAAAGAGGGGTGTGAAGAAAGTTGTAACAATCACGTTATGTCTGCCTTGGCATGATACTCTTATTCTGGGTTGAAATGTGCTCAGCTGGTTTATGGATTATGCAAACCCCAATGAAGGTATTTGCATAACACACTTAACCAGGGAAAAATTGCTTACCAAGAGACCTGGAACCAGATCACCTAGCCAAATGGAGGACAATCTGTTTTTTTAGAGTGCAGCCATTTTGATTAACAACCTACCAGCTTTACAGAGCCTGCCTGGCTGTTTCTGTTGTTTTTTTTAAAAAGGAACAGTTCAAACTTAAAAACAAACAAACAGTGGCCTTAACTGTGGTGACCGGAAGGAGGTGAAGTCACCATTGATGTTGATGTTGTTGATGTTGATTTTATTTATATGCCGCCCTTTTCCCCGAAGGGGACTCAGGGTGGCTCACAACTCAACCAGGGAAGGGGGATACAAACAAGAATTTAAAACGACATAAAAACAATGCATGATTAAAACACAACAGTCATACCAATTCGAGACGGGGGCAACAGTTCTTTAGCCCCAGGCCTGTCGGAACAGCCAGGTTTTAAGGGCTATGCGGAAGGCCTGGAGGGTGGTGAGGGTACGAATCTCCACGGGGAGCTCGTTCCAGAGGGTCGGAGCAGCCACAGAGAAGGCTCTCCTCCGGGTAGTCGCCAGTCGACACTGGCCGGTGGATGGAATTCGGAGGAGGCCTAATCTGTGCTATCTAATTGGTCTTATTGAAGACTCGAATGAGGGACGCGACAGCCAGGGTCTCCGAACAAGAACTTCTTTATTAACAGACATAGAACAACGGTGACAGCGATTCAAAAGGGCGCTGTCCGCGCCAAGGTATTTATATTCCAAAGTAACAAAGTATCTAACCAATAGGGAGCCGGGACTTGGCAGTAACACTCTGACAAGTCCCTCAGCCAATCAACAGGTCTTGTCGGCTAGCAACAGCTCCTGCTGCGTCCTGGCCAATCAGGAAGCAGCAGGCTGTTGCCAGCCTTGAGCAAGGTTCTGAACTAACATTACATATGCAACAGGACTCATGAATATGCAACACCCCTTCCCCCCAGTTCTGCGCATGCTCCCGTGGTGAAGCATACGTAGTCCTGTAAGTAGGCGGGGCGGCGCCGGACCCGCGCAGACCTTCGCAGTTCTGCAGGAGTCGTCAGCGGAGGAGGACCTGCTTGTTGTAGCTCCTCCCTGAAGGGGGTGCAGCTCCAAGGGACGCCATCTTGGGAAGGCCCAGAAGGCGGGCTCAACAACGAAGGTAGGCAGGGCTGTGGAGGCGCGTCCCTAGCTACAGTGTATGGAATGGGAGGAGAGTCACTGAGGGTAGGAGTGTCTAGTGGAGGTAATTGGCAGCAGGCAGTCTCTCAAGTACCCAGGTCCAATACCATGAAGGGCTTTATAAGTGACGACTAGCGCCTTGAAGCGTATCCGGAGACCAATAGGCAGCCAGTGCAGCTCGCGAAGGATAGGTGTTACGTGGGTGAACCGAGGCGCACCCACGATCGCTCGCGCGGCTGCATTCTGGACAAGCTGAAGTCGCTGAATGCTCTTCAAGGGCTGCCCCATGTAGAGCACGTTGCAGTAGTCCAGTCTAGAGGTCACAAGGGCAACATAGAGATTCAATACTGATTATAAAATAGAACACGCAAAAAAGGAGCGTGTCTAATTAAATCAGAGTCCCAACTTTATCTAGAAATTGGGAGGTTATATTAATTTCATACAATAAATTATAAACTTTGTCCTGGTGAAAAGGAAAGCAGAATGGCGACTGTCTACTGCAGGGGTGTCAAACTCGTGGCTCGCATCCTGGATGTGTCATGCGCTGGCCACGGCCACTCCCGGTTTAGTGAAGGGGAAAACAGTCACGATACATCACATGATGACGACATGATGATGCCCTTCTGACACCCCTGATCTACTGGAACTCAGGTTTGGACCGATATTTAATTGGTTGATTAACTATACTATTCTGACAGGATTGAAGGTAAAGAGCCATCCCCATATGGGCTGAGAATTGAGATCTATTCTGTTTTCCTTGGTTTAGTTTATTTAGTTTTCTAACAGCGCAAATAGGAGTTCCTTCCAGCTGCATCAATGAATGCAGGTACAAAGGATTGTTGGAAGAAAAATCTGGTCCAGGCCAGAGGTGGGTTCCTACCAGTTCACACCTATTCGGTAGAACCGGTTCGTCAAATCTACCGAACCGGTTAGAAGAGGTTCCACCAGTGGACCCGGAAAGCAGGCCACACCTACAGAAGAGGTTCCAAAATTTTTTGAAACCCACCACTGGTCCTTGGATATGATTATTCTACACTATCATGCTCATATTTATAAAACTCAGTGCCTCTGTGAAAGGTAAGGATGACTACTGCGTTTGTGGTGCAATCAGAACATTGCGTGTGTTGAAGTTGTTTTAACGCAAACCAAAGATGCCTTTTAAAAAACAAGTTTACATCCTATTCTTATGCATGCCAGTGCTGTGTGTGAGGTAATTTAAGGTGGTTCTGATAAGTGTCGTCGGCATCTTCATATCCGGTCACATATGCGGCAAGCCACTCCCATCCAGTCACATGGGTGGCAAGCCACTCCCACAAAGGAGGCCACACCCACAGAGTAGGTTCAAACAATTTTTGAAACCCACCACTGGTCCAGGCACTGGGAATAAAATGGAGGCTGATTGGAAAGAAAGACCTTCTCTATTGATGAACAGAACCAACAACAACGTGTAGTTCTGGGGCAGCTGGCAAACTGGTTTGATGAGCACATGGATTTTTATAGGGTTCTGAGATGCTCCTGTGGGGTTGTGGGATTAGTGAGCCTGGTGCCTTTTTCTATTCTAATGGTAATGGGTTAATCCTATTATGTCCTAAAGGTCATGTCCTGTTCTTAGAGCTTGGGTGGGGCATGTAAATTTTAATCCCATCAACTCAGTGGTGGGTTTCAAAAATTGTTGGAACCTACTCTGTGGGTGTGGCTTCCTTTGTGGGAGTGGCTTGCCACCCATGTGACCGGATGGGAGTGGTTTGCTGCCCATGTGACTGGATGGGAGTGGCTTGCCGCCCATGTGACCAGATATGAAATTATGAATTAGTACTTAGGTCGGTCCAAGTAGCTATTCAGAAGTTAGTGGTTAGAAGCAATCGTAAAGCAAGATATGGAATTAAAACCAGAAATATTTTGTTGGCTATTTGAAAGGGAGTATAATATATATTTAATTTTACACATGTTAGCAGCTGCTGGAATTGTGTTTGCACAACAGTGGAAAAACAAAGATATGTAAATAAATAAATATTACAATGTGCAGAAATAAATAAATTGACAATTAAAATCAAGAAGGCTTTGAATACTTTTTCACGTGGGATTGGTTTTAGCAATTGCCAACTAACGGAAACAAAAATTAGAAATCCAAAAGTATGAAAGAAAACATCAATTATGTAAGGAAAGGTCCCTAAAATGTATATGGAAATATTACTAGATCATTATTAATGCGTGGATAACTGTGGGACATTACACACCCACCAGTGGTGGGTTTCAAAAAATTTTGGAACCTCTTCTGTAGGTGTGGCCTGCTTTCTGGGTCCACTGGTGGAACCTCTTCTAACCGGTTCAGTAGATTTGACGAACCGGTTCTATCGAACTGGTGTGAACTGGTAGGAACCCACCTCTGCATCAACTGGACCTGAAGGTGTTTTGTTTGTGAATAGGCTGGCCTGGATTTTTTAATGGGCACAAAATATCCATCTCTAAAGACTTCAGGCATCTGCTGGAGGCTGTTGGGGCTGCTTTATGCCTTTGTTAAGGTTTTTTTTTTTGTTCTCCATTTCTGCTTTGGGTAAATATAATATTCTGCCTCTTTTAATATTCCCCAAAATATTTCCTTCTCGGAGATGGGGGGGGGGTGTGTCGTACAATATGACTTCTACATATATTTACTGGATAAGAGTCAGGGCAGCATTAAGCCAATTCAATTAAAGTTCTAATGCGTTCTTCAAATTCTAGCCACATTTTCTACAAGTGTTACAGTAACTCTCTGGTTAACTTGCCTTACTATAGTGTACTGGGTGGTTGATTAGGCATGCCTGTGATCTGGGGTTGTGGTTTGATTGCCTGGGGCTGCCTGTAGGTGTTTTGCTCTTGGAGGCTCCTGAGAGTTACAGTAGGTCTTATAAAAAGGTTCAAGAGAGCAGCGTCAAGCTTGTGACTCCGGAGTCTTTCCTTTGTTAGCTGGAAACCACACAATATTTTCTATGAAATATATATCCAGAGAACCTGTTGTTAAAGGAAAAGCAAACTCTTTGCTGAGATAAACTACCAAGCCATTACTTTAAAAGGAGTGCAGTAGTCAACGCTGTAAATCAGCGTTTCTCAACTTTGGCAATTCCGAGATGAAGGGAACCCAACTTTCAGAATTCCCCAGCCAGCAATTGAATCGCCCAGGTTGAGAAACTACGGCAGATGAAGAATTTATTACTGAAACAGGGGTAGCCAATCTCTTGCATGAAAATAAGAACTGCAATGGGGCTTCATGGCAAAAATAGAATAGCAAAATATTACCAGTGGATGCTGGTTTTGCTTTCACAATGACTTAAAGTAAAGGTAAAGGTTCCCCTCGCACATTTGTGCTAGTCGTTCCCGACTCTAGGGGGCAGTGCTCTTCTCCGTTTCAAAGCCGAAGAGCCAGCGCTGTCCAAAGACGTCTCCGTGGTCATGTGGCCAGCATGACACCAAAGGAGCACGGAACACTATTACCTTCCCACAAAATGTGGTTTCTATTTTTCGACTTGCATTTTTTACGTGCTTTCAAACTGCTAGGTTGGCAGAAGCTGGGACAAGTAACAGGAACTCACTCAGTTATTTTTTTTATTGAAAATCTTTTTAAAAAATACTTTTACAAATGTTTACCCTCCTCCCCCTCCCCTCCCCACCCAACCCCCCCAGCCTCCCCCCCCCCCGCTGCTTCCCAGAACCAATACAGGGTATAAATCTTTAACAAAGATATTCTAAGATAAACTTAAAAAAAAGTTAGTATCATCTTTCATTTGAGCTTTAACTCCTCTTTGCTAGGCTAACTCTAAACAAATTATATCATTCCTTGTTTCTTCAGTCATAAACTATCTGGAATTTCTTAGTCCCATATTTGTTTTGAGTATAGTCAATCCATCTTCTCCACTCCAGTTTATATCTCTCATTTGAATGGTCCTTGAGATATGCTGATATTTTAGCCATCTCTGCTAGGTTTGTTACTTTTAATGTCCATTCTTGAATAGTAGGCAAATCTTCCTTCTTCCAGTATTGCGCCACCAGCAGTCTTGCTGCGGTTATTAAATGCAAAATCAGGTTAGTCTCTACAACTGTACAATCAGTAATTATACCTAACAAAAATAACTGAGGGGTAAACTTTATCCTTTTTTAAAGAACATTTTGCATAATCCACCATATTTTTATCCAAAATGCTTTAACCTTTTTACAAGTCCACCATATATGATAGTATGTAGCATCAGCACAATCACGTCTCCAGCATTTAGGTTGTAAATTCGGATACATAGAGGCCAGTTTTTAAGGATATAAATGCCATCTATACAACATCTTATAAAAGTTTTCTCTCAAATTTTGGGCTTGTGTAAACTTTACATTTCTTACCCAAATCTTTTCCCATGTATCCAGCATTATTGGTTCATCAAAATTTTGTGCCCACTTTATCATACAGTCTTTAACTAATTCTGTTTCCGAATCCATTTCTATTAATACATTATACAGCCTCTTTATATGCATTGGACTTTGATCCCTAATTTGTTTTAGTAAATTATCCTTGTTTTGCGTAAAACCGTTTTTTTAGGAACTTACTCAGTTATGTGGCAGTAGGGATTCAAACCGCCGAATTGCCAACCTTTCTGATCGAAAAGCCCAGGGTCTTAGCCACTGAGCTACCACATCCCTTCACAATGACTAGCAGCATAAATTTGAGGAGTGTTTAATAATGCTAAAACAAAGCCACAAGAAATACAGTTAAAATTAGTACTGGCAAAAAAAATCACAGTGTAGTATCTGTCAGTGTAAAATACACTGATCAGAAAACAGGTGAACAACATTCAAGCACAGCTTTGGTAAAATAGTTTTACAAGAAAGTGTCAGTCCCAAGTTTCATAAAGCATGTTCACTTCCATATACTACATTGAGCTGTATGCAAACATTGAGCTAGTGGGAAGCTAAGGGTGAACCCTGTGGTTCTTCTAATTAAAATTCTGATATTGTCAGGATTTGTGCTGATTTAAAAGTTGCCATTCATCCGTGATTACATGCCAAGCAATACTACTTGCTGAAATTAAAGACATTTTTACTAGCCTCACTGGAGAGCAACATTTCAGCAAAATAAATTTAAAAAGACTTTCTCTACTGTTCTGGAGGAGAAAGATTTCAGAGTGTTTCTCACCATAAATACAATTAAATTTATCAACTTGTTTCTGGACTAGCATCTGCATCAGCACGTTGATAAGGTGTTAAATCAGCACCAACCTGTTAACTCAGCCCCAATTTTTACAGACAGTGCTATAAAATCAATGCATTATGGGAGGGACTTTTCAACTTTTTTTTTCAGGCCATTAAATCTGTGAGTTTAAGAAAGAAATCCCAGAACTGATCAAAAGTCAGAACTTTAGTGATAGGAAATTAGTTGTGTTCTTGTTAACTTGTTTGTTTCTTATTAGTTCCTTAGAGAACCTCACCGCATTCTCACAGAACCCTGGAGGTACAACATATTGTTGAAGGTTTTTTTTAAAAAATCTATTACTACTGCAATGTGCTCTACATGGGGCAGCCCTTGAAGAGCATTCGGAGACTTCAGCTTGTCCAGAATGCAGCTGCGCGAGCGATTGTGGGTGCACCTCGGTACACCCACGTTACACCTATCCTCCGCGAGCTGCACTGGCTGCCTATTGGTCTTCGGATACACTTCAAGGCGCTAGTCGTCACTTATAAAGCCCTTCATGGTATTGGACCTGGGTACTTGAGAGACCGCCTGCTGCCAATTACCTCCAATAGACCGATTAGATCCCACAGATTAGGCCTCCTCCGAATTCCATCAACTGGCCAATGCCGACTGGCGACCACCCGGAGGAGGGCCTTCTCTGTGGCTGCTCCGGCCCTTTGGAACGAGCTCCCCGTGGAGATCCGGACCCTCACCACCCTCCAGGCCTTCCGCAGAGCCCTTAAAACCTGGCTGTTCCGACAGGCCTGGGGCTAATGAGTTTTTTTTGTCCCCCCTCGAATGGTATGGTTGTTGAGTGTTTTAAATTGTGGTATTGTTTTGTTTGTGTTCTTTTTCTTACTTGTACCACCACCCCCCCCCTGACTTGGGTTGTGAGCCGTCCTGAGTCCCCTCGGGGAAAAGGGCGGCATAGAAATATAATAAATTCAATTCAATTCAAATTCAATACATATTGTGTTCCTACTATTTACACCCAAAGCATACCAAGGGGTATAGAGAAAATTCAGGAGGTTGTGAAGAATTTTACAGGCACAGCATCTTACAGTGAGTATTTTTTTTATGATCTCACATTTATTAGATTAGATTTCTGCAAAACTGAACCACCATGTAACATCCCTTGAACACTACACTGGGGAGGACTTAGTGATAGACAAATACTGTGAACAAATTTTCATGTAGCAAAGAAAATGAGGAAGCGATTAAATGTGTGCTGCTGTAAGATTATAACTTGGAAATTCAAGCGACTTTAGAGTCTCCTCACTGGCCATTAAAAAAAAACACACACACATTACTGTAATCTGCAGTCCTATAAGCATTTATAAGAGGTAGAACAGAAAGATTTATTTGAATGTAATGTGCTTACGGTTGGTATGCTAAAGAAGAGCAGTGGGTTTGGATTGAAAACCCTGATTCCTAAGTATAGATCAGTGGTGGGATTCAGCCAGTCCGCACCTATTCGGGAGAACCGGTTGTTAACTTTCTAAGCAATTCAGAGAACCGGTTGTTGGAAGAAACCTCCTTTTGTTTTTTCCCCACTTTGCAGGGCTAATCCTGTAAGGAAGGCAGGAAGGAAACATTCTGGTGTTGTTTCTACCTTAATCTTTGATGTAAATGTGTTTTTATTTTCCATTTTCATTTTCGTACAGTCACATATATACTGTGCATAACCGGGGCCATATAACATTAAACAATAAACACAGCCATTCCTCTTATCAGCAGTACCCCCCAAAATAAAAACCCAATGTACCTCTTCGACCCTCCATACACCCTTTCTTTCGCCCCCCCCCTCCAACTTTCCATCTTCCCTCCATCATTCCCCTCTACCCTACTTCCCCTCCCCCTCTATCACCCCTCTCTCCTGATACACTCCCTCCCTTCCTTCTCCCCCTCCCTCCAGTCCTCTCTCCCTCCCCCTCTATCACCCCTCTCTCCTGATACACTCCCTCCCTTCCTTCTCCCCCTCCCTCCAGTCCTCTCTCCCACCCTCTCTACCCCTCTTTCTTCTATCCCTCTACTCCTCCCTTCGGTGTATTTCTACAATCTATTAATATATTCAGCTTGCCCTATTTTTACAGTGGAATTAAAGAGCAACAGTATACAAGTGCAGTCACGTTACTTTAAAATCTAACACATACTATATATCCCCTCTCCCCCCACTCCCCCCTAACACCCCACCTCCCTTCCCCCCTTAACTCTACCTCTACCTTAATCTTTATTGCTCTGCTTATAGAAACTGCCTCTCCGGTTAACCCTTATTACATCGTAACAGCTAAAACGAAGAGCCCATCGACGTGAGTGACGTTGAGTAGGCCACGCCCACATGACCACTGAGCCACGCCTACCCAGCTGGTCATTAGGGCAGAGGACCGGTTGTTAAATTATTTGAATCCTACAACTGGTATAGATATGTTTTTATTTTGTTTGTAACCTGCCTTATTGGGAGCTCTTTCAGTCAAAGTTCAGATCAGGTAATGGAACAGAAACAGCATTGATTGCACACTCAGATGACCTCTGGCAGGAGTGGGATGTGGACTGTGTGACCATCCTTGATATTCTTCACGTCTCTGCACCATTTCCCTCTGGATTAGCAATAGCAATAGCAGTAGACTTATATACCGCTTCATAGGCCTTTCAGGCCTCTCTAAGCGGTTTACAGAGAGTCAGCATATTGCCCCCAACAATCCGGGTCCTCATTTTACCCACCTCGGAAGGATGGAAGGCTGAGTCAACCCTGAGCCAGTGAGATTTGAACCGCTGACCTGCTGATCTAGCAGTAGCCTGCAGTGCTGCATTTAACCACTGCGCCACCTTGGCTCAATTACTGCAATGCACTCTACATTTTCCCACAATCTGGACACTCACATGGCTTCCCTCCCGTATGAGTCATCTGGTGTATTACCAAGTGTGAATTTTGACTAAAACTCTTCTCACAATCAGAACGTTCAAAGGGTTTGTTGCCTGTGTGGGTCCTTTGGTGGTTCACCAAGTTGAAATTCTGATTGAAACTTTTCCCATACTGTGGACATTTAAACAGTTTCTCTCCTATGTGAGTCCTCTGGTGTATCAGTGGATCAGAATTCCAACTGAACCTTTTCCCACAATCTGGACATTCATATCATTTCTCTTGTGTGAGTCCTCTGATGTTTCACCAGTTTGGAATTCTCACTGAAATTTTTACCACAATCAGTGCATTCAAGGTGTTTCTCCCCTGTGTGAGTCTTCTGGTGTACTACCAAGTTGGACCTTTGACTGAAAATGGACTGCCCTTGAAAAAGCATCGGGAGGTTCCAACTACTGCAGAATGCAGCTGCATGGGTAATAAATTTGTCCGATATTTGATACATGTCACACACGACTGTTACATGAGCTACAGTGGTTGCCACGGTGCCTCTGGATGCAATTTAAGGTGTTGGTTGTCACATTTAAACCTCTCCATAGCTTGAGACCATACTGTCCTGCTTCAGGTTTCAACCACAGATGCACAGATTGGTAAACTTCTTGGGAAATTACCAATTTCATTCTCAGGCAATTGAGTGAGCTCTACAGCAAGGAATGTCAAACAAAGCAAAGGCTTGCCTGTGAAGCTTGTATTCAGAAAGGGATATGCAGAAGAATCATTTCAAGTTGGTCCAAGTTTCAAAAGCTGGTTGTCAGCCAGCTCAAGATCTAAATTCTACAAGAGTAGAATTCACTCACGGAAGACATGCACAAGTCAGGCATCGTTTCCAACAAGAGAACAGAAGTAAAGCAAGTCTTTCTTCTTTCTTTTTATAAGCTGAATCCTGCTGTCACTAATGCTTACTTTCTTGCTCGGCAAGTAGCTTAATAGAACTTCCTCTGTTCTGCCCTCTTTTTTGATGCGTGGACCAGGAGTTCCTCAGTCATCCTCACTAGGTCCAGCTGCAAAGACAGTGTTTATGATTGATCAGCCATATGTGATGTCCAGCTTAGTGCTTCGTGAGAGTGACATTCCAGAAGCTAAGCTGGAACAACTTCTTCAGCATCAGAATCTGAGGCCAGAGCATGGGCCTGGGTCATGTCACTGGGCTACCTAAGGCACGATGGGTTTCAAAAATTGTTCGAACCTACTCTGTGGGTGTGGCCTCCTTTGTGGGAGTGGCTTGCTGCCCATGTGACCGGATGGGAGTGGTTTGCCGCCCATGTGACCGGATATGAAGATGCCGACGACACTTGTCAGAACCACCTTAAATTACCTCACACACAGCGCTGGCATGCATAAGAATATGATGTAAACTTGTTTTTTAAAAGGCATCTTTGGTTTGTGTTAAAACAACTTCAACACACGCAATGTTCTGATTGCACCACAAACGCAGGAGTCATCCTTACCTTTCACTGAGTTTTATAAATATGAGCATGATAGTGTAGAATAATCATATCCAAGGACCAGTGGTGGGTTTCAAAAAAATTTGGAACCTCTTCTGTAGGTGTGGCCTGCTTTCCGGGTCCACTGGTGGAACCTCTTCTAACCGGTTCTACCGAATAGGTGTGAACTGGTAGGAACCCACCTCTGCTAAGGCACCATCTTCTCCCAAGAATGTCTTCTACCAGTTCAGCTTGCACCAGCAAGTTGAGTATGTTATGATCCCATCAGCCAAGGAATGTCAGCTGGCAGAAATTAGGAGACATGCCATATGCTATAGTATAGTATAGCCTTTATTGTCATTATACCAAATGAACACAATGAAATTGGTTTTAGCCTCACTGGTGCAAAATTATAGCAGAAAAGAAAAAAGAAAAAGAAAAACTAGTCATACATTTCCGCATGTACATGGAGTGATTGTGGTTGTGTTTAAGAGTCTAACAACCCAAGGATAGAAACTATTTTTAAACCTATTTGTTCGGCTGACTATGCTTTTATGTCTTCTGGTAGAAGTGCGAAGAGACTCTGACCAGGGTGTGAATCATTTCTGAGTGCCTTCCTTACTCTCCTAAAGCAGCAAGATCTGGCAATGTCATCTTGTGGTGTTAGAGGGAAACCAATGGTTACTTGTGCCAAATTAATCACTCTCTGTAGTGCCTTTCTGTCCACAGAAATTAAACCAGTGAAACATACAGAGGTGGGTTCCTACCAGTTCGCAACTATTCGGTAGAACCGGTTCGTCAAATCTACTGAACTGGTTAGAAGAGGTTCCACCAGTGGACCCGGAAAGCAGGCCACACCTACAGAAGAGGTTCCAAAATTTTTTGAAACCCACCAATGCCACACACACATACACACAGAGAGAGAGAGAGAGAGAGAGAGAGAGAGAGAGAGAGAGACAGACAGACAGACAGACAGACACAGAGAGAGAGAGAAAGAGAAAGAAAGGAAGAAATAAATAAAGAAAAAAGAAAAAAGAAGGAAAAAGAGTGAGAGAGAGATGAAAGAAAAAAGAAAAAAGGGACAGAGAGACAAAAGGAAGGAGAGAGAGAGAGAGGGAAAGAGAGAGAGAAAGAGAGAGAGAAAGAAAGAAAGAAAGAAAGAAAGAAAGAAAGAAAGAAAGAAAGAAAGAAAGAAAAGAAAGAAAGAAAGAAAACAAACACATGGCCGGCAAGCCACTCCCAGCAGGTCACATGGCCGGCAAGCCACTCCCACAAAGAAGGCCACACCCACAGAGCAGGTTCCAAAAATTTTTGAAACCCACCATTGGTACCATACTATAATGCAATATGGGAGGATACTTTCTATTATGGACTGATAGAAAGAGGTCATCAGCCATTGTTCCACCTGATTTTCTTGCAGGACTCTAAGGAAATGAAGTCCACCAGGGACATGTTGTTAGTCCCTACCCCCTGGAACATTCTTCCTGCAGAAATCTTCTACCACCAAATATTCCCAGTGCATCATATTCCATTGGTACACCTCTCCCTAATCTTACTACCACATTCCTTCCATCCTCTCTCTTCTTTCTGCCATCAGTGCTTCTGATGTGTGACATAACACCGACTCACCCATTCTCTGATCTATCCAGCATCTTCTCTTCCCTTGCTCCCTTCATTTGCTGCTGCTGTTCCCAAGTATCCACACTTGTTATCACAAATCCCTCAGTGTTGGCCTTGTTCTTATTCTTCTTCCCATGCCACTTCTGCGTAGAGATTGAAACCATATTTCAATCCAGTGGTGGGATTCAAAAATTGTTCAAACCTACTTTGTGGGTGTGGCCTCCTTTGTGGGAGTGGCTTGCCACCCATGTGACTGGATGGGAGTGGCTTGCCGCCCATGTGACCAGATATGAAGATGCCAACGACACTTGTCAGAACCACCTTAAATTACCTCACTCACAGCACTGGCATGCATAAGAATATGATGTAAACTTGTTTTTTAAAAGGCATCTTTGGTTTGCGTTAAAACAACTTCAACACATGCAATGTTCTGATTGCACCACAAACGCAGTAGTCACCCTTACCTTTCACAGAGGCCCTGAGTTTTATAAATATGAGCATGATAGTGTAGAATAATCATATCCAAGGACCAGTGGTGGGTTTCAAAAAAATTTGGAACCTCTTCTGTAGGTGCGGCCTGCTTTCCGGGTCCACTGGTGGAACCTCTTCTAACCGGTTCGGTAGATTTGACGAACCGGTTCTACCAAATAGGTGCGAACTGGTAGGAACCCACCTCTGTTTCAATCCCTATCCAGATCAAAACAGCTTCATTTCATTCTTCTATAGCCAAAGCATCCCAAACACATTTCCGTTTGAGCACAGAACGAAAGAGCTGGAAGGTTTAGGTTTAGGAAAGCTTAAGAAGAGAACATATGCACATAGACAATGCTTCTTTAGTGATATATTTTCATTTTATTGACTTTTTAAACACAGTAACGTTTTTAATCAATGTTTAATTATTGGCTGCACTGTTCTTGTTCTTTATTCCTTTCTCTTTTTTTTAATCTTTATTCTATCATGGTTTCTATTTTGTTTGGCTGTTTTGTACATTGTCCCCATTCAGTTTGCATACATTGAATTGCACTGTAGTGGGGGGGAAAATAATCTAAAGGTAATAAATAATGTAACATCCGTATTTCCTCTTTTGTTGTGATGTGAATGCAGTACTGATGAATTTGTTTCAAATTCCATCCCCTCAAATATTTTCTTCTTCTGTGGTCTCATTTTTAGATATTTCCTCACAAATTCTTGCAAGCATGGGTAACTTAGTATTTACTAAATTCAAATAAAGCAGAATTGTTTGAAATTAAGAATGAATCAGGCTCAGGGACCCAAGAAACTGGAACATGCCAGCCATGAAAATGGAGCAGGTTGAAGGTGGAAAGCAAGGTCTTTATCCACTGATGAAAGAAATGTCCTTCTGGGTTCGGCTCCAAGTGGGGAAGAAGACACTGGAGACATGGAGGCTGCTTGGAAAGATGGTTTATTGGTGGACAGGGCCACATGGCTTGAGCCCTGAACAGAAAAGGTGATCACATGCTTCAATGTTGGTGGAGAAGAAGAGAAGGGCTGAGGGAGGGGCTTGCTAGGCTTTTTATAACCTATTCAGTCCCACCTCTCTGTTTCCTGTTCCTGCGTAAGAAATGTATTCTGATTGATTGTCAGACTCCCATGGGAGCATACAGGGGCAACTTTCTAGGCTGTGTTTTGAATCCAGGTTTGGCTGAGTTCTCAGATGCCATGTGGTCAGTTGGGGCCAATATTATCATGCTTTAATCCCATCCCCCCTGGAGCTGAAGTGGAGAAGTCTTTTTTATGTAAAGTGGACTCGCTTGGCCTTCTTAATGGCCCATTGACAAAGTGGGGATGGGCAGGAAGCTACAGGCAGCTACTCTGTCTTTTAAAACATGTTTCTTTCTTTCCACATCCAGAGAAATATTCAGCCTTTTCAATATTTCCTAGGATATTTCATTTTTCTGGGAGAGGGCTGGGTGATAACTTCCTACACCACAACATGGTAGAGAGACTGAGGAACTAGGAAGTGAGTAGTTTGTGCTGTGCATTTCAAGGGATTGGCATTTCTTCTATTGTGCTTTCCTTCCCTTGACTTCATCCATAATTCATTGTATTGTTATTTTTAGACTGGTGGGCAGAGGTTCTTTTTATTTTTGGACAGCACCTGCTGATTATACAAAGCAATCCTATTCACATGGATCAGAAATAAATTAATTCCCAAGAAGTAAGTTCGTTCCAAGTCAGTAGCTATATGACCGCACTGTTAGATATTGTATTATCAATAAATGGCAGGAGTCACACTACAATAACCCCAAACTAACTAAACCATATTATAACTTAATGTAAAGTATGGTCCGGGGTCATATATAGAAAAACTACAAATAATCTTTTTGGTGGGAAATACATATACAATAACACATCTCAGATAAAGATTTTATTTCCAAGACCTTAAATCCTAAAGAGATTTGCTAAATAGTTTATTTAAAATTAAGTTTTGCTCTTATTCGTGGGCCTTAAAATTAGGTAAGTCTACAGCACTGAACTCAAGGGTTCTTGCTTTTGAGCAAGGAAGATTAGATGTGAACTGTAACTAGGCTAATAATAATACATGTATTTTGAGCATCTGAAGTAACTCTAAGCATGTCCTTTAATTGGCAAAGTAATGTTTATAACAACTGTATTGTTTTTTTTAAATTTTTATTTTAAACACATAAACACATCAACAAAAACAAACACATGACTTAAAACAACATAGGAACAAGAAGTTCCATCGTATATCATACAGCAGTTCCGTATCGGTTTCTTTACAGTTAGTGTTTTCCCTTCTATACATTTCTATCTTGCATTCATGGTCCCCTTAATCGTTATCCATTTTTATGTGCTATTCTATGTTTATTTATACTTAGCTATTTATAACAAAATATTGTTTACCTATATTATGCTTTATATTCTTACTATCATTTATTCTCTTACATACAATTACAGATATACATTTACATAGTTATTCTTTTTCTTTGCCATTCTTATATTTTTGTTATTCCATTTAAAATGTTATAACATACAATTTGGGTTGCTTTGTTTACCATCCCTAGCGCCTGTTGTAACACCACCTTATTTTCCCTTTCTTTTCTCCTTACCTCTCCTTACCTCTTTCTTCTTCCCTTGCCTCTCCTCCACTCTTCCTCTTCCCTTCCTACTATCTCTCCTTCTCTTTCTCTCCCTTCCACCCTCCTCTCCTTTCCCTTCCTTCTTCCCTCCCTTCCCTACTTCCTTCCTCCTCTCCTTCCCCTTCCTTCTTCCCTTACCTCTTCTCAGTCTGCTCTCTCTTCCTCTTCCTATCCACTCTCCTTCTCTTTCTCTCCTTTCCACCCTCCTCTCCTTACCTCTTTCTTCTTCCCTTACCACTCCTCCACTCTTCCTCTTCCCTTCCATCTCTCCTTCTCTTTCTCTCCCTTCCACCCTCCTCTCCTTTCCCTTCCTTCTACTGTATTGTTAATATAACACTGAAGACAAGACCTCACTTATCCAAAGAGAACATTACACGAAACTGAAGCTATACCCCAGAGGGGTAAAGATCAGGAGTGAAAATGACAGGATATAATTCAGATTTTTAATTCATAACATCATCTGATGCAGTTATCTTACCCACAGTGCTCATTTAAACTTACTGTTACAGCTTCTATTAAAACTTTTCATTTGTTTTTATTTTATTAGGGATGTTTTAATGCCATTTCAACTATATTGGCTCCAAGTAAATAATAATAATAATAATAATAATAGTTTCCTAACATTGAGTATTTGCTCTGTTGCCATGGGCTGCATATAGCCTCCAGCTCTATTTTTATGTCTTGCAAAACAAAAACAAAACAAAAACAATTTGCAATTTGTTTTTTTTTTTAAGAAGTTAAAACAAGTACATGAAACTTCTGATCCTCCAACCTCAGGTAAGGACAAACTTTGAACATTCCGTCCTGTGATGTCCATATTCCTACTCTAGGCATTTTCCCCTACCTAAAATTTAATTCACACGGATCACGTAAGGCTTAATCATGCCATGTTTATGTACGATGCAGACTAGGTATTAGAATGATATATGAATCCACCCAGAGGGTTATTCTTAGTTGAAAAGTTACTTCCGATACCTTCTGTCTAAAAGTCAAAATAAGATGCAATTCTTCATATTTCAATTTCTGAGGTTGATTGGAATAAATATATCAGGGTTATTTCCTCCCATTGGTTTCAGATTCTGGAGTAAGTTAAAATTGTGGTATAATCCTGTCTTTTGCAACATTGAATAATCCAAAGATTATACCTTCTTCCTAGTAAAATTCAAATTTTCACGACTTAATCCGAAAGGGTAATTTTACAACAAGCTCTTAGCTACAGCCTCAATATATTGTTCATTGTCAACATTTTCAAGAGAAATAGATGGCTGGATGGAACTCTACTAAAAACAAAATTATGTTGTGAGATGTTTCAGAACTGCTCTGAAAACAGAGGAATCCATTTTATCTGGAGATAAAGTCCAGGCTCTGGACTCAGATTCTGACTCCGAAGCTATGCATGAATCCTGTTTCAATTACAGTTTTATAAATAAAATGTGTAATTACCAGAAGAGGGGTGATTTTGGAGAAATTTGGGGTATATATAATTCACAATTTGTTTGATTATGACTTTATATGTTGTATGAATTCAGTCATTTTGGTTGATAAGCCACAGTTGATCACTTAATGCATTTTTGGTGATGTATTCAGACATGGGATGCTGCGGTGGCTCAGTGACTAAGACACTGAGCTTGTTGATCAGAAAGGCTGGCAGTTCGGCTGTTCAAATTCCTAGTGCCATGTAATGGCGTGAGCTCCCATTACTTGTCCCAGCTTCTGCCAACCTAGCAGTTTGAAAGCACATAAAAATGTAAGTAGAAAAAGAGGAACCACCTTTGGTGGGAAGGTAACAGCGTTCTGTGTGCCTTTGGCATTTAGTCATGCCAGCCACATGACCACGGAGACGTCTTCGGACAGCGCTGGCTCTTCGGCTTTAAAATGGAGATGAGCACCATCCCCTAGAGTTGGAAACAACTAGCACATATGTGCAAGGGGAACCTTTACTTTTACTATTCAGACATGTGGGGGGAAGGTATTGTGGAGCAATTTAGATTCCAAATGTGAAGTTTATCCAAAATAAAGTTTACTTTGTAAATGATTAGATGAATCAAAATGTTTATTTCAAGATAGTAAAACTCAGTTAAAAATAAGCTCAGGAAGTATTTTAGAATTTGGGGTTCTTACACATGTCTGATTACTAGGTACTCTAGACAACAATGGAAAAAAAATTGCATTGGCATAGAATATAAAAGATAAGGAAGCATCCCAATTAAGATTCTCCTCAGACATATCAATCATAAAAAAATCCCTCATGATAAACATGTTATTCAAATTTGTTCAAAATTTATGCATGAGCATTGAAAGGAAATTATTAGGGGGAAAAAATGAATTGAAGAGCTATAAAAAGTTAAACATCTATTATCCTTGATAGTTAGAAGGCTTTTAGCTATTGTAAGGTTTCCAGGCTTCAAAGGGTTGCTTACTCACACAAACTTCATTCAGAATAATTAGCAAAACAAATATTGGTAATTTAGTATCATTTCGTACAGAGGCACACATCTGTAAACAGAAAGTTACAGGCAGGGCCGGATTTTCCTATAGGCTAACTAGGCTTCAGCCTAGGGCCTCAAGATCAAGAGGGGCCTACATTCAAATTGTTAGCAAAATTAAAATTACACTATTCTAAAAACAGTGAACACTAAAACACTGAACCGAAAATAAGGAGAAATTCTACGCATATGACTAATAAACAAACATAAAAATGTATTGGTTAAGATCGTTCCAGCGCCGCAGCAGTTGGGGAGCCCACCCACATTCCCGGCACTGGCGGTCGGGTGAGAGGCGTGGCCGCTCCCAGTAGCCGCCCCGTCAATGCAGAGCCCACCAGCGGCCAGGCAGATGAGGGTGAGGGGGCCGAGCCGGGCAGCTGAGCGCAGCAGGGGAGGCAGTTGGCCTCGCTGCCTTTGCCGCAGAGCAGAGCCGCCCTCCGTCGGGAGGCCAGCTATATATATTGATATATATTGATATATATCACAGTAATGATGTATTTTATTGTCTCTCATGTAATTTACAAACTTAAAAATGGGAGGTGAAAGGGCCTCATAAGTGGAATAGCCTAGGGCCTCTTTTCATCTAAATCCGGCCCTGGTTATAGATAAAAATTGCAAACATTTCTTTGGCTAAACCAGGGTGCCTCCAATAATGGCCACTGGCTTCAAAATAGAAGATGTAACTGGGTGATTCTAGCTCTGCCTTTTTTTACATATGTCATGGATGTTTAAAAAAAGGAACTGGGCCTTAATAACCCAATTGTGCCAATGATTTTGAAGTCAGTGATCAACACCATGGAGATCACTGGGCTAAACCAAATAACAGGATATTTTCATAATAGTTTTTTTCTGATAAACATGACATTAAATATTCACATCCAACATGCAACTTCTGAAACTTCAGGCAAGGATATTCTTTCATTCATTTATGTTCTGTTTCTTTAGAAAGCTTAAGATCTTGTCAAAGAAGAATTTTTTAAAAATCTAATTAACTTTCCAACCCCTTTAGACAACACGTCAGCAATTCTGCAGCCTAGAACTAGAGAGTGCTGTTTGTTTCTACGGTAAATAATAATGATGGTGTTTTTTAATTGTTTGTTTGTTTGTTGTTACTGCAGTTAAGAATTCAAGAAAGATGCATCCAAACTCATAAGGTGTCTGGGGGTAAAATCATTCATGGGATTCTCTCAAAAACCATTTTAAGAAGAAGTTTATTTCCAACACAGGTTAAGTATTGAGAATTTCCAAATTATCTCTGATCCAATCTGAATCATCAGTAAGTTTCAGATGACTGATTCAATTATGAATTCAATTTGAATTGTTGGATTCTTGTTAAGTGTTTAGTTGCACGCATGACAACTTATAAGCACAGAATTGATTCAACAATTGGATCTGATGATTGGGCTGAAGGTAAGATTCAACCGAATTGCCTTCAAACGGAGTCTTTGAATTTCAACTCCACGTAATTTTAACAGGAATCTCTGCATCTAGATTATAATTCAAAAGACTGCCTGACATCTCAAACTCTAGCAAGGGAACACTAAGAAAAGGTTTCTGTATGTATATGAATATGAATGTATGAAAGCCACTCCACTGGAAATGATTGCATTTGCAGTTATCTCAAATATAACAGAAACTTCTTTGGAGAATTTTATTTCACATTATTATCAAGTTAAATGCATAGCTAGCAGAAAGGAAGACTGTGACAATAATGCTAAATAAGAAACTAGTACAACCTTTCCTAATTTGACACCCTTATTATGCTCAATTTACAATTCTGAGAATTCCTAACCAGCAGGGACCAAAGTCTTGGAATTCCTATTGTAATGTAGCTAATGCAGGTAGTCCTCAACATATGATCATCCATTTAGTGAGTGTTTGAAGTTATGACAGTAGTGGAAAAAGTAACTTAAAAGACCGATCCTCGCACAACTGTAGCAGCGTCCCCACATGTTGATGCCAACTAGCTTTCTTTTTTTTTACATATAAGAGAGAAATTGAATGATTAATAAATCTATTAGTTTCTATATTCACCACAAAAGTGATTTTAGATGCCAAATGTTAAAAATAAATTTAAGCAGACCACCAGCTCTCTCACAGCCAGTTTGATCTAGTGATTAAGGCATTGGACTTGGAGCTGGGAAACATGACCTCTAAACGTGTCTTAGGTTCATAAGCCAGCTGGGTGATGTTGGGCTTTTTACTCTTTACTAATACTATATTAGTATTATTCTTCTCTTCCTTCCTAGTATCTATCACTTCCCACTTATGACTATAATCATGTTGCTTGTATCTTTCAATTTATATTGTTTTATTTGTTTCCTAGTATAATTTGATAGCTATTAGTAACCTTGACTATCACTAAGTGTTGTACCTTTTATTCTTGATGGATATATTTTATTCTCCTTATATACACTGAGAGCATATGCACCAAAGACAAATTACTTGTGTGTCCAATCCAGAGGTGGGTTCCTACCAGTTCGCACCTATTCGGTAGAACCGGTTCGTCAAATCTACCGAACCGGTTAGAAGAGGTTCCACCAGTGGACCCGGAAAGCAGGCCACACCTACAGAAGAGGTTCCAAAATTTTCCTTGGATATGATTATTCTACACTATCATGCTCATATTTATAAAACTCCATGCCTCTGTGAAAGGTAAGGATGACTACTGCGTTTGTGGTGCAATCAAAACATTGCATGTGTTGAAGTTGTTTTAACACAAACCAAAGATGCCTTTTAAAAAACAAGTTTACATCATATTCTTATGCATGCCAGTGCTGTGTGTGAGGTAATTTAAGGTGGTTCTGACAAGTGTCCTCGGCATCTTCATATCCAGTCGCATGGGCGGCAAGCCACTCCCATCCAGTCACATGGGTGGCAAGCCACTCCCACAAAGGAGGCCACACCCACAGAGTAGGTTCGAACAATTTTTGAAACCCACCACTGGTCCAATCACACTTGAACAATAAAGAATAAAAAATTCTCTTCTATCCTATAAAGAATTCTTTCTCAGTCGTAGGAAGAAAGAAAACAATAGCAACCATTTCTGAAAACCAAGAAAACTGCAGTGACTTATCATAATGTGACAAGATTGACTTGAAAAAGCGGTACACATGGTGGCTATCTATGCTGGACTCTGGTTAAGGAACATTACAGAAATAAATATCCAGTTCAGTCAAAGCTTTTCTTTCTGTAGCTATGTATCTGTACAGCTAATTTGAAGACTGGATGTTCCTTCAGACATTGCTGAAATAGTTCTTCCAACATCATATCTCTTTGTCCATGGTAACTGAGCCTGCTGAAATTTGAAGTTAAGTAGCATCTGGAAATTACTGTAGGATGTTCTCCAAGAGACTCTCAAATTATTTCCTCAACTACTTCAAACATATTAAGTTTTATAATAATTTTCTAACTCTCAGAAATATTAGTTCTTAGAGCTATCTGATCTGGACTGCAAAAATCCTGAACACCAAATAATATTTTTCCGTTCAATGGTCATCCAGAATTTTGCAATCTAATCTAGCTCTTTGACCAGAGAATAAAATAATTCCTTTAAACTTCCTTTTACAGTAAGTCTTAAGTCTCCAATAAAGTTTTCTTATTTTGCCCAGATTATTCATTTCTCTTCATTAAATGAGGGGGCGTTTATTTAGATAAATGAAGCAAGAGTAAACCAGAATGCATTAATATATATTTAAGAAATATTGCTAGTTTGATGAATTATTGAAATAAATGTATCTCCATAAAGAACAACAAGTATCTATAGAATGACTCGCAAGACAAAATGTTTTAGAATATCATTTTTTTAAATAAAAGCAGTAGGCCATGTTTTATGCCAAGTTAAAAATACTGTATTTTTAGAATTAATTTAGTGGGCAGCTGTGTTCACAACAAACAATGATAATAGCAATAGCAGTTAGACTTATATACCGCTTCATAGGGCTTTCAGCCCTCTCTAAGCGTTTTACAGAGTCAGCATATTGCCCCCAATAACAATCCGGGTCCTCATTTTACCCACCTCGGAAGGATGGAAGGCTGAGTCAACCTTGAGCCGGTGAGATTTGAACAGCCGAACTGCAGAACTGCAGTCAGCTGAAGTAGCCTGCAGTGCTGCATTTAACCACTGCGCCACCTCGGCTCTGAGAATTAGCTGCAATGTAATCAATGTCTCAATCTGGAAAACTTAACCAGAGTTATCATCTATGATTTTTTTTACTTGTTCTTTCAAAGAGAGCTGTTTTCTGAAACAGATTCCCCTCTTTCTCAGAATTTCTTGGACTTCCTTCCAGACCCCTTGGGATTCTAATCAATTAATTCTTAGGTTGATAAGGAAATGAACAAACCCCATTTCTCTTCCCAGCTTTGGTTCCCAGTTTCTGTTTCACGAGAATTACTATAATCTACCAGAAAAGGAAAAAGTTTAGAGTAATCTCCTTGGCAAAGAGATCCCAAGATATGCCTCAATATTTATTTATTTATTTATTTATTTATTTATTTATTTATTTATTTATTTATTTATTTATTTATTTATTTATTTATTTGACTTATATACCGCTTCATAGGGCTTTCAACCCTCTCTAAGCGGTTTACAGATTTTTAGCAAATTGAGTCAGCAAATTGCCCCCACAGTCTGGGTCCTCATTTCACCCACCTCGGAAGGATGGAAGGCTGAGTCGGCCTTGAGCCGGTGAGATTTGAACCGCTGAACTGCAGATAACAATCAGCTGAAGTGGCCTGCAGTACTGCACCCTAACAACTGCGCCACCTCGGCTCCTGGAGGAGGAGGCTCCCTCCTCCAATAGTTTGCGTGTTGATTAAAATTCAGACGTGACTTGTCTGTCCATTCACTACTCAGACAAAATAAAATTCAATAAAAAATGTGGATGGTTCAAGATAGGCTGACTAAATTATTCATTTCATTAAAGCAGCCACATCTTTTTTTTTCCGGTCCAAAGAAATATGTTTGTGGCCATGAATATATGGGCAATTTGAAGGAAGCAGAACTGAAATAATGGACTTTATTTTACTTATTAATTACACAGAGTTATACTTTCCCATGATCCCTACCTAAAGAAAGACTGATTGTACCGATACCCAAAATTTCCTCATGTTACACAGTATATTGAGCTTTTTATTCTTTGTTTTTAATATAAAGAGAATTTCATCTCGGAAAATATTAAAAATGTAACGCTCACCCTTGTTGTCTGAAATGTACGCTCCACTCTAATACCTTTTATCACATCATTTTACTATTTGCACAGAACAGTTTTGATAAGCAAAACAAACGTTATCAAAGGAACATGCTTACTATTTATTTTTTTTTAAAGCCTTTTTGTCATCCAATCTGTTAACAGCAGATAGGCTCCAATTTACACACAAGTTCCTTAGCTTATTCCACTCTGTGGATCAATTTCAGTTATGGATTTCAATGCAGCTTGCAAAGTACACCCACTTTCACAGGCCATTACAAGGTATTAATGAACTACTAAACTACAAAGCCTTGCAACAATTTCAAAGGCTATTTTTCTTGCCCAGATCGGTTCTTCTTCCTCTCTTTTCACTGTGTTTTTGCAACCTACCATAATTCTAAATTTAATGGCATGCTTATGATAAGGCTGGGATTTGCTAGTGTTAACCAGATAATGTCATTAATGCATCTGAGACAATTTACTGGAATGGGCAACGAATGGGAGTATTTAGTTAGAGATTATGACAAAGAGATAAGGAGGCTGTGGACCAGATTTTGCAATGTGTTTTCAGATATGGTAGTTTGAGGAATCCCACAAGTTATCTCACAACTCAGTTCACCAACAGATTTCATCGTATACATATTCAATGGAAGCATAATTCCACCGAAATCAGTTCCAATGCGAGAGTGCGTGCATTCAGTTTACCACTCATCTTCTAAGCATAACCGTCATCCGATTAAAGATCTTTAATCAATTATCCCTCTTGCTTTTAACTAATTAATTAAATGATTAATTTACAGGTGCAAATTATAACTTCTTCCAGCTAATACCCTAATGAACATTTTGTATTAATTATCTGTGTTGAGCCTTACACTTAAGGTAGAATTATGGAATTGAAAGCCATAGGAAGATCATCCATGCAGGCAGCGGGCCACCCAACACGCCCAGGGAGATTTCTAGAGATGAGTCTTCACTGTTAAGACAAAGGACAGTCATAAGCAAAGATTAGGAAGGATTGGAGTCTACTTCCCCCATAAAAACTGCAACACTGGGATGTTTCAAGCTATGAAGAGTCAATTTGTATAATCAATATATAGTATCTAATAGCTGATTGAGATTGGGATTTGGAATTGAATACTTGTTCTATTCTGACATGTAAAACGTTTCTCTTTTAGAACATTAAAAAAAAAAACCTTAGAAATCACTATTGCAGTGAATGAAAGGCCAATTATATCTTTTTTTCTTCGTCTTGTTTTTCTGTCCACCATCCCAATACAAAATTGAATCTTGTCTAGTTGTTTAATTTAGTTCTTTTGGAGCAGTTTAGGGTTTTCTTGATGTAATTTTATTTTCCTCTAAGGATTTAGAAGAGAAATAACCAGTTTTTCCCCAAGCACTTCCTTAATCTCTTCTTGTACATGATGGAAGGTACCATTTGGAATCAAAAGTATTGTTTTTAAGGGAATGAGTTCTCTGATGATGTTCAGGATAAGTGTAAACATTACCTGTCATTCTAAGAAATCCCTTCCAATGGCATATACTTCTCTGATGTGGACATACCTCCTACTTGGAAAGAAATATATATATATAATCCCAGACAAAGAGGCACAGAGAAATACACAATGGTAAATCCCAAACTGTAGTCCTGGTTATTCTACTGTATCTCTACTTAGAGCAAGTGAAGGTGTAACCAATAGAAGAAAATATTTGTAGGTCAGGGTAGAACCGTAGAGTGGTTGGTGCTCTCTGAGTTTGATGGTTTTCTTGCAGCCA